>NW_012152951.1:1970056-2002356 GCF_000956105.1 Propithecus coquereli | reverse complement strand
AACAATATCCAGCTAATGAAAAAGAATGTCAGGAATTTTTGTAATTCTATGCTAGGGTATTTTTAAGATCAGTTGCCTATCATCACATCATTGTCACTCTTGGAGCAATTTAAATGAAAATCAAATAAATGTCCATTAATTCAACTATCCTGATTTTTATATATTTTCTACTATATTATATACATTATGGTGGGGAGAAGATAAAAAAAATCACAATAATAAAGAAAAAATGAGATGAATTTTCTTACAAATTGGTAATAAAAGTACTGAAAGTTTTTCACATAAGAATATTTTTTCAGAAGAAGAATATTTTCAATGTCAGGAAATAGAATTCATGAAAACTAAATGGAAGGAAGGAAATTCATGCCCACAGGGAAATTTATTTTGGCATTTATTTTATTATAAGACTACCAGGCCCCAAAGAGCTCTCCCTCCTCAAGGGAAAAAACTGTTTTCTGACCCTTATACAATGCCCTCTGTTATATTAGTTTGCTGGAAAAAGTTAATAGGATTTCAAGGAAAAATCATATCTATTTAGACATACGACTTTATGCGTCCAGGAGTTGGTTGAGAAACAAATATTTAGAGATGTCTGAGTAATTAATGTCAGGGGAAAAAGCACTAAAAGCTTTAGACTCGGATCTTATTCACGCAGTAGCTCAGAGCAACAAGCTTTGGAATCAAATGCCCTGGGTTTGAGTGTGCTTAGAGATCGTATGCACCCTGGACAAATTTCACAATTGCACTAGGTTCTACTCCCTCATATGTAAAATGAGGGTAATAATTCTTATCTTTTAGAGTTAATGAGAGTTAGATATAGAATGATATATTGTATATGAAGCATTTAGCAGATTACCTGGCAAAGAGAAGACATTTGATAAGAAAACCATTCTAATATTAGTCACAATGTTTGCATAATTAATCAACATAATACTGAGTGATCATCTTTAAGCAATATTGTGTTAGTAACAAGATGACTTTACAAATTAACTACTGGCTTACAGCCAATCAACCAGTACAGAGAAGCATTCATGTTGGACAAAGAATGGACTTTGGAACCAGACAAACTTGACTTTAAAATGCAACTGTTCCAATTAAAAGCTAAGAAGAGTTTTAAAAAAATGTCTTAGCTTCTCTTACTTTCCATTATTTCGTCTGTAAAATGAGGATACTATTACTTATTTCAAAGAGTTAGTGTAAGGTTAGAGGAAGGTAGGCAAATGTCTAGCCCAAAGCCTAGCACTTAGTAAGTACTTGATATATGATAGTTGAATTACCATCACATGAACTTTATGCAATATATATACATATTACATATTCATATATACCAATGAAATATGCATTTGGACAGAAGCTATTACATTTACCTTTCCCACTTCCGTTTGGACAAGCCAGAAGCAGTTAACGTCATGAATATAACCAATATCAGGGCCCCTGTAGCTGAAGCTTCCATTTATCCCTGAGAGGGAACCTCCACAAACTGCAAAGAAAAGGATGAATTGTGCTTTTCAGAGACTCCTAAAACGAAAAGGCTGAACAACTCTAACCCTGCTGCTGAAATATTTAGAAAAGCCTGAATAATAAATATTGTAGACAAAAGCCCTGTCATGCCTTTTTCTCTAGCCCTGTTTTCCTATGCAAATTCCACCTCTTGCTCAAAGTCTAGTTGATATCTCATCACCTGCTCCAGGAGCTTCCCTGGCTCGCTATGTTTTCTCTGGTCCCATTGTTTGTCCCTCTGTGACACAACTTTACCCCATGCAATTCAGCTCGTATCTTTAGTTCTTGTATCTGCTCTGCCATTCTGTATTAGTGTTACCTCCTCAACTGGAAGGTAACCAGATAAGAAGATAATAAGTGGAGACAATATTTTTTAACTTCCATCTTTCTCCACAGGGTCTACCATCATTCCAAACACACAGTAACCTCTCAATAAATGCGGTGATTCAGAATCAGGAGTAAAAAGTGAGGGATGGAATAGTCAGAAGAGACTTTATGGAGGAGGTTGAATGTGAAGTATTCCTCGGGGACAGATTCATCTGGATGGGAAACAAGGGAAGAATTTGGGGAGGTTTGTGGGGAGAAATATCCCAAATAAAAGAATACAATGGACATATTCATGGTTGCACATGGGGCCACGTGGCAAAATAAAACTGTCTGGCTTCAGTGAGTATATTTCTAGGGAACTAACCAAAAATAAGTTTAGATGGACAGGGTGAAGCCTGGTTAGAGAAGAAGATTCAGAAGAAGATTGAAAAACAACCCCAGTCTCTACTTAACAAGTTATGGGGAGACACTATATACTATAGAGCAGAAGAGTGATATGAATAAGCATACTATTCTAGAGAAACTAAATATCTGCTATACAGAAAACTTTCCCTTAGAAAACTACAAAATGCAGTATCTTAGAATATTTTATCTTTAGAAAGGACATAATGAAAATGGCAAATGCTAATTTAATTCTTTTGAAGAAAAGTTCTGGCTAAAATTGAGATTTATAAACATTTACCTTGTGAATTCTATATTATTTCTGCAAGGAAAGACCTTAGTTCTCAGCAGTTGAGTGACTGGACAAGAAAATAGGTTCAGTAGGAGAATCTTCAGAAGGACTCATTAAAGGGTGGTGCTGCTAAGCTGTGACTGTCTTTGATATAAGAAATGCTGGCCGTACCTTGCTGGGGAATCTGACACAGAGGTCCAGTCCAGAAACGTGTGCATTCACAACTGAAAGAATTAATGCCATCAACACAAGTTCCTCCATTCAAACAGGGGTTGCTCAAACACTCATTGATGTTTTCTGTGCAGTTGACACCAGCCCAACCTGATTCACACTTACACAAATAACCAGAGACTGTTTCCTAAGAAAAAGAAACCATATAATACCATAAAACAAACGGATAAAAAATAAACTTGAATCAACCCAAATAATAAAGTGATGCTATTGATATACTTAACAGGTGTTGAACCATAATAAGTATTTTCCAGTAGCCTAACTTGTAATTAATAAGTTTCGATGGTAATTACTAGAAGGGGATTTATTTGGATCAAACTTTGCTTGGTCTACTGTTATACTTTGTAAATCACTGAGACAAAAAAAAAAAAAAAAAACAAATCAACTCATTGGTTTTTTCCTGAGAACTAAAGTTAATACTAACCATTCAGCTGAGAGTTATTGACAGAACCTTATTTTAAGCTTGAATCATTGCCTTCAAATTCATGAATCATATAAAGACATCTTTTATGGAAGTGAAACTAAAATTATTCTCAATTACTCTGTCTCCACAGGAAGAACAAAAGACTCACAATGCATTCTCCATTTAAACAGGGTTGACTTAGGCACATATTACTGAGTTGTACACAGCCATTTGACCCATAACCGTTTCCGGTGTATCCTGGGAGACATGTGCAGAGAGGCAAGGAACCTGTTCAGAAATAATAATAATAAAAAAGCAGAAGTGTAAATAGAGGTCTCCTCTTTGGTTCAGGTGCAGTAACTAAACTCAGGATCTGCTGTCTAGACAAGGATCCACCAACATCAAGTCTGCATATTCCTATGGGCAGACAAAGCAAGGTATGAGGGAAAAAGATTAGAATATTTATTTTTCCATTTTTTAATCTCAAAATAAGAAAGTCATTAAAAATCTAAGTGTATACTTTCCTAACATGGATTAATTTTTGGTTTGAAGGTCAAAACAGGAATTTTGAGGACAGAGGATTTTGTTTTTAAAATGTTTTCGTCATGTTAAAATACTCAAAGACAAAAATGAGTCATTACCTAGAGCTGAGGAGCACGATGCGTCTGGGTGGCAGCCGCCATTGTTGACCGAGCAGATGTCTATGAGTGTGCACACTCTGCCATCGCCCTGGTACCCTGATCAGAGCAAGGGCATGAGAAACAGTGTCAACAAGATGGAAGAAGGATGCCAATCTGAGAATCAAATATCATGAACTAGACCCACCAGGGATCTTCTAGCATCAACACAGAAGATGTAAATATAAAATGTCATAAACAAATAAAATTCCATAAGTAAGAAAAAGAGCAACAAGAATTAGTAACCTGATTTCATAAACAATGTTCTGGGTTGTTTCTAATGAAAAAAAAAATATGTATGGAACTACTGGGAGATTTAGAAAGTGCTGACACTAAGAAAGTTGACATTTTTTAATCACACTGACTCTGATGTTCTTAGAGGTAAATTATTGTAGAGGTCCAAAGTACTATTGTCTCATGTTATTAGAACATATGATTTCAGTTTATCCTTTAGAACTCCCTGAACTTCTTGGATAGTAATTGAAGTAATTCAATTTAGATTAGAGAACAGCAGTAATGACTTCTTTCCAGGAAAGAAGGAAAACTAACAAGGATTGTATGCCTACTATGATGCCTGTGATTTAGTAAACTATATATGCAAAACAACTCATGACTGCACCATATTAAGAAATTATTTATGGGAATAATGGAGCAATAGGTGATCCACACAGATAATTTTTCAAACTCTGCATTATCTCAGTGGCTATTTCACAGTTTGTAAAGCCTTGTTGTTTTCCATTGATATTCAAATGTTTTTTATTTCTTTCCTATAATATAATTGCACCAAGGTGTCCTGAATTCACAAGATAAGCCAAGCTTTCTGCACTATTCAATGTCTCTCCTAAGACAGAAATCATATTTAAAATAGAGCACAAGAATCTGTTTTCAAACGCATGTGTTCCATGTAACAGTGTCAGGAAGTTGA
This sequence comes from Propithecus coquereli, assembly GCF_000956105.1. Classification (NCBI taxonomy): domain Eukaryota; kingdom Metazoa; phylum Chordata; class Mammalia; order Primates; family Indriidae; genus Propithecus; species Propithecus coquereli. The sequence goes on along the minus strand of NW_012152951.1, from coordinate 1,997,620 downwards.
CACAGCACCTGGTGGACAGGCCTGACAATGGTAAGATCCAGGTGTATTCACACACTCAACAGGTGGAACCACAGAACAGCCGCCATTGTTTATCTCACATTCATCAATGTCTTCACAAATGTATCCATTTCCTTGCCAGCCTAGAAAAACAAGATTTGAAAGGTACACTCTATAGACAAGTTCACAAAGAAGAAATGCAAATAGTCAAAACATATACAAACCTGCTCTACTCAAGGAAGTACATATTAAAATGAGATATGTCTATGAGATTGGCAAAAATTATTTTAAATTCTTAGAATCAAATGCTAGCAAAGAGGTAGGCAAAGGGGGTAATCTTATGTACTGTTAGTTGGACATTAAATTAACATAACCTATTTAGAAATATATCTGGCAGTAGTCACTAAAAATTTTTAAATACATACCCTCTGACTACCCATTCCACTTCTTGAAACTTACTCTATTGTGATAAAATTGCAAGTATATTAAGATGTAGGTAAGAGGATGTCTATTGCATAAACAGTTTAACAGGAAAAAACCCTCAATGGTCAGTAGGCACATAGCTGAATATCTTATGACTCACCTATACCAAATACTAAAAAAAATTTTTAATAATATACATACACCTGTATGTGTGTACACACACACACACACTGAAAGAAATTTTCCATATATGTTTTAATTAAAAATACTACATGTTAGAATAATTTGCAGAGTTAAGATCATACTCCCAATTTTGGGAAAGAGCTTTTTAAAACTCTGCATATGTGTCTAAAATATGTATGCAAGATTGAAGGAAAAGGTAGAGGCGGAGAGAGAACAAATGGCTAATAGTGGTTCCATTAGGAGGAAGAGATTGAAGGTGATGGAAGAAAATATCATTTTATTTTAGTCGTTGCTGTTTTATTCAACTGTTACAAGTTTGTATTACTTTTATAATTCAAATTATGGAAATTCTAAGAATGTTTAAAGACTCCTAAAACTTTTAAAATACAGGCAGTCCCCGGGTTAGGGACAACCCGACTTCTGGCATTCCAAACTTACCAACAGGCTCCAAAGGCTCCCCATAAGGATAATTTACAGTTCAATAATTAAATTAACAATTTGGGAACTGGTTTCTTTCCCACATGTAAACAACCCTGCATGGCATAGGCGGTTCGTTGGTGCAGCATCTTTACACTAGCGGCTAGTCACAGTGTTTGTATAATATGTCTTTTTTTATTTGCTTTTGTGAGTCTGTGTCTACTCTTACGATCATGCTTCCAAAGCAAAAGTCCCCTGCAAGTTCAAGTGAGCCTGCAACTAAGAGAAAGGTGATAACAATGGCAACAAAAGTAGAAATAATTAAGCATTCGGAGAAAGACCAGATTCCATCATTCATTGGGAAAGCATTAGGCTTCAGTCACTGGACTATCAGAATAATTATAAAGGGTAAAGTGAACATAATGGAACATGTGAAAGGCAGAGCTCCAATGAAAGCATCAGTTATTACTAAGCAGCATAGTGGATTAATTACTGAAATTGAAAGGTTGTTATTGATTTGGTTAGAAGATCAAAATAAGTGTAACATTCCCATTAGCCTAGCTTTGATGCAACGTTAGGTGAGTGTTAACCTTTAATATTCCTTTTTGAAATTTCTCCTGCCTCCTATCTAAATTTTTTGTATGAGTTTGTTTTTATGTTCTGCTTGTTTAAATTAAAAGAAAGAGCACTATAGTATTACAACACAGGGGTATTATTATTATTACAGTATTACACTATATTAGTATTATCACATATGAGCCATTATAGTATTGTTATTATTATTATTATTACCGTATATGCACTGTTATGTTCATCAGGGATCCGAGTTACATACAAATCCAACCTAAAGACTTCTCAGGAACATATCTTGTCCATAACCCAGGGACTACCTATATTTATATTCTTTGATCTAGGTAGAGTCCCCTTCTAAGAATCGATGAAAATTACCTTATCTGTGCATGATAAAATGAGTGCACAGAGAAAAGTTGGAAGGACATATGGCCAAATATTAATCGCGTTCCTCTGACTGATAAGAATATGAGTTTTTGTGGGGGCAGGGTTTTTTCCCTGTTTTTATAGTTCTCTTTATGTTTTATAAGCAGCATATATTACTTTGATATTTGGGAAAAAAATAGGGTGATTAACAGGAAAACACAAAGCTTTTGTCTCTCTGACAATAAAAAGAGGAATGTAAGAACACATTGCCCATCCTCTACTTTAAATAATTTATTCTTCTGATTTCTAGTTTTTATAGATTTTCACTGCCAAATTACCTTCAAGAATGTGATTAATTGCAAATTTTGCTTGCCCTTTAGAACCTAGAGGTAAGAAGTTTTTTCAATTTCTTTCTAGTTTTACAAGATCTAAACCTATCACATGCAGAAAATCACTAAAGCAAAAGTCGCTAAGCAAAGCAATGTGTGTGAGGAGTTCCTTGGTAACGGACTATTCAGCAGCTCGGGTCACATCCAGAGTCAGGCAGACCCGGGCTTGAATACCATCTACCTGCAAGCTATGTGATCTTGGTTGGGCAAGTTATTCAACCTCTCAAAGCCCCAAGTTCTCATATTTAAAAATATGAATCATACTAATTCCCACCATGTCTTGTTTTTGTTGTAGTTGTAAGAGTTAAAATGAAAATTGCTTGTACAGTGCCTCAATGACATTTTCATAAAAGAACAACTGCCATTATTATATTTATGTGCCACCACCTAAGAACACCCAGGGAGTGCTGAGAGGCCTTGTAAATTCCCTGAGGTCTGACTAATGACTTTCCAGTGCACCCAGAACAGTGCTTTGCTCATAGTAGGAGCCTTACAGAGATGCATTGAACAGAAGATAATTGATCTCGTAGAGTAAGAAATATACTTGGATTCAAAACCAGGCTGTTCCTCTTTGATGAAGGTGCCCTTATTTTCAGCAATTCAACATGTGGCCTTCCCTGGAGAAGGAAGTGGAGCGGCAGTGGAGCTGGAGAACCCCATTTACATCTAGGCTGCAAGGTGCTCTGATGACACACCCAGGTGAGAACGACTGGACTGCAGTGACAGCACAAAAAGGTCAAATAATTTGCCCAAGTTTACTAGTATGAAAGGTGGGACTGGAATATGTCTTTGGATTTCAAGTCTAATCGGTTGGTTGATGATTACGGCAGTACAGCATTTAACCTTACACAAACCCTATGGCTAACTCTGTCCCAGAGGTTGACTCTAGCACAGTTTTGGACAAATTTCCCACTTCTGTTGTAGCATCCTTATAACAGTAAGATGGTGTTGAGCAGACGTTACTGAAATAGGGCATGAAACTGGATTCGAACACCTCCTAAGAGCAGTGTTCTTATCCATCAGTAGTAGAAGAGAATTGGTTCTGGCACCTTGCCAGCCTGGCACGTGGCCCTGAGGATGTACCTGTTGGACAGGCCCCACAGTAGAAAGAGCCCTGCGTGTTGAAACACTGCACAAGTGTGGAACAAGGCGCGGGCTGGAGGCTGCACTCATCCCTATCCAGTGTGCAGGCAGAGCTGTTCAGCGGGGACGTCCACCCGGCATCGCAGATGCAGCTGTACTTGGGCTGGCAGGATGACAACAGAGTGAATAAAGACAATCATGAAAATAAGCAAGAAAAGCCTTTGAAAATCTCACCAAACCCCACACTGTTTATCCTCTAACGTTTATTTCCATAAGGCCAATTGAATGGCTTCTCTTTTCCTTCCCATATGATTAAGCATTTAGACCAGACCATGCAAAAAAGGAAACGTCTTTATTTCAGAGTAAGAGAAACCTATAATTTATCCCAAAGATGCCAGGGAAAGAGCAACAACAATCCAGAACTGTAAGTCAATATAATTAAAGTCAATCAGCTAAGCCTATGCTTTTTAGAGGGAAAAACACCCATGTAGGCACAGACCTTGGAAAATCAATTCTGTTTGTTTCCTTTTTGAAAGTTGCTCTCCCTCCTACCTGCCTCCCACCCCCATTATTGGAAAGGAGCCATTTTCCATCACATGGGTAGAAAAAAACAGAAATAAAAATAAACAAGTGAAGCTCTCACTAAGAGCTAAACCAGTCAAGAGTGGGAGACCTTGAGGGTCTGGAGTCAAGGTCATCAGGACCCAGGCAGGGGTGGGGAACCTGTGCCCTTCTAGGTCCTTAAGTGCAGCCTTTTGACTGAATCCAAATTTTACTGAACAAATCCTTTTATTGAAAGGGGTGCAGCAAGAAAAATTAAGCTTTTCTTGCCTCCGTTGGTGCTTAAAAAAGAACAATCTTGAAATCAGAAGGCCGCAGGCTCCCCACCGCGCAGGGCCCTGGGGAAGTGGGTTCACAGAGTGTGCAGCCTCGCGGGGGCTCGGGGCCAGAAAAACCAGACTCCTTAAAACCACATGCTGCCAACAAGACTGGGCCTCTTGTGTCTCCATGTCTTGTCATTATTAAAATTCTCAAGGCCAAGAGAAGGTCATATGTCAGAGAGATTCATGACAGAATAATAGAAATGTTAGTATTTTACATAATGAAATCTTAACCTCTGGGTCCTGTTTTCTGCATAGCTCATCTCCCCTCCTCGTCTGTGCCCTGCTTATGGGCAGGAAGTGGTTTCACCTCTGCTCCAGGCAGTGCCCGTACACAGCTGGCACAGAATGAGCAACTAGTAACCGTGACTCCCAAAAAGGGGCCATATTTGGGGAAGGGACCCACCTCTCCAACTTGCTCTCGGACTAAATCCTCGCAGATGCCGTGGACGCAGAGCTCTTTAGAGCCCCCTTCGCAGTCATTGTATGTGGAGGCACACTGGGGTCCGTATGTGTCAGGCGAGCAGTGACAACTGTTGGTTACACAAGGGCACAATGTCAGGACTTATTTTAGGGTCAGTGCCTGAATCTTAGCATCAATTAGAACAATAATTCAAATTGCAAATCGCCGATGTTAATGCGGAATCACAAACCAGCAATGCAGATTTACTGGCTGGAGTCTTAGAAGAAAATTATTCTACTTTGCTCTAAGCAGTGGATTGAATAAATATGTTATCTCGATAAATACAGTGTTAGAAAATCATAACGTATTATCTGACAGGGCTAGCCCTATAAATTCTTCTGATATCATGTTATCAAACAGCATTTGCAAAGGTCAGAAGTCTATAAACCAAAGGTTATGGAGTTAGCTCAAGAAGGCAAAGGGAGAGTTCAGCAAGTCTGTTCACTGTTTGTCAGCTAGACCTGCCAATAAGCACAGGTGACCTTGAGTAAACCTGTAACTCCCAAATGCTCTCTAGGATTCTATAACCCCTCACACAATACGATGTCCCCATCTCATGGTCTATGATAATTATTTTTACGTTACAAAGGACAATATGTCTTCTATTTCAAAGAGATGTAATAACATACTGACATTTCTTTCATAGTTACATTTTAATTCACAATAAATTGTGATAATTATCTAAGCTAGCAGTGGGTGCTCATTACCAGAAAATTTCAGTACAATAATAATCAAATAAGCAAAGTTGTCTTCAACCACTATAATTCTTAAAGTTGCTAGGTTAGCTTTATAATGGGAATTTGTAAGATATGAATATGTGAGTTGGGGGAAGAGGGAGGAATCGAGCAGTCACAGAAGCCTAAGCTTATTCGCACACGTCTGGGTACATCTGTGGTGAGCCAGGCCCAGAGGTCACCACTTGCTGGACTTGAGCAGCACTGGCAGAAAAAGCCCTAATGGAGAGAAATGACTGTCAGTGCCAGGGGTCAGAGACAGGGAACGGGGAGCACCTGCATGGCCTGGAACCATGAACTCATTTCTGAGAGTTCTGGGAAAAGGGCCATTCTAAGAAGCAAAGAAGCTCTTTTAACAATACACATTGAGCCATGAGCAGTCCAGGTAATGTCCATGAATGACAACATGTGAATGATAGTGTGGGAAATTAGAGTTTGGCTGTTTAAGAAGCATCAAAAGTCACACTCTGGGCACAGGACTTTGCACGCCCACAGTGGGCCCCAGAAACAACTGCTGGGATGGCACCTTTTGGTGGTTTCTAAGGAAGAGGAGATCAATTCCTGTGCGCAGAGGTGGAGAGTAGGATTGTGGTGGACACCATCCAAGCACTCACATGCAGGGTGGCCAGACTTAGCAAATAAAAATGCAGGATGCGCAGCTAAATTGGAGTTTCAGATAAATACGTTTTTTGGTATAAGTATGCCCCATGCAATTTACGACATCACTATATATTTATGTAAAAGCTGTTTTCATTAATAACTATATTTCTGAGCACTCCAAGATTGCCTTTCTCATTAAGATAAGGTCACAGATGAATAATAATAAGTGATTAACTCTAAGGAGAAATTCAATTATTCATTCCCTACCCATAGCTATTTATTGTCCCCTCATCTCTCTCCACTTTCCTTCTCGTATTTTTTTCCTTTCCTCTTCTCTCTCCCATCCTTACACAGAATGTTCTCACAGAGAATTTAATTAGACTCTTGAGGATTATAGGATTTCAGACTATTTCATATACATATTTGAGCAATTTGATCCAGGAGGCTTCACTGCTATAAGTTTATTTCACCATCACCCCACACACCTGCCAAAATTTTTTTTTTAAATATTTAAACCAACTGTTACTAGCCCTCTAAGTCTGTTTTCTATGTATGGGAGATCTGAGTGTTTGGGACCCCGTGGGACAAGACTTCCCAGGTTTAAATCCTGATTCTTCTTAACTGTTCACTGCAGACAATGTACTAACTCCCTCTGCCTCAGTTTCTTACAAAATAATGCTGGCAATCTATGAGCACTATTTCATACTGCAGTCTAAATGCATTCCCCTGTAGGAGGTGCTCTGAAATTTGTGTTTATCTTATCACTACGTGCTTAACTATTGGAAAATGACTTAAGATTTGAGAGGAGATTCTGGTTCATGGACTTGCAATTAAACCTCTTCTCTTTATCTCTCTTTTCATTCTCCCTTGTTCTTGTCACTTGGACATGAGTAGAAGTTAATCCTACACTCTTCTCCAAACAGCTAAAGTATACTTCTTTCATTCAAGCTTAGATAATGTGAGAAGAAAGAGAAAGGGAAGAAGGAAGCCAAGTAAGCTACAGGATTCCTTGCTGCGATCCTCAAGGACAAATATTATTAATCCCATTTTACAAACTCATATTGCCCACAGCCATAGAAATATTAGTTGGCAGAAGATAATGAATAGAAATTTAGGTCTGTTTGACTCCTGCACTGTGGTTTCTCCATGTTAAATTTCTATGTTCTGAAAGGTAGAGTTAGTAGGAAGACTCTGCATTTTTATGTCTTTTTAATATAACAGTGTTTACATGCAAAATTAATTCTCAAGATGTCTTGATATGGCAAAAAAAGTAATTATATACCTCCCTAAGTGAAAATAAAAGCCACATGTGATATTTTTAAAACTAATTTACCACCATTCCTGCTTTAGTTATTAGTTACTGATTTAGCAGAAGTCATTTTTGTAGCGACCTTCTATTGACGATTTGGTTCCAGCAGAACAGAGCTAAGCTTTTCTTTGAAGACACTGCAAGTGCATTTGGCAATTGAGAAGAGGTCAAATACAGTCATAGTTTAACTTGTGTTAGAGTCCATGGTTAGAGTCCATTCCACTGACTAACTGAAAGAGGTGTTGAGTTTAATACCTAACTACCACCTGAGCTAAAACCAGATCATCCTCATTGTCTAAGCTCTACATGTTATAAAATCCAACAGGGACATGAATGGAAACACATAAAATAAAAGATGCTAATCATCATCATGCTCCTGGAGAAACAAACAAGCTCAACTTTTTTTCTATTATAAAAAGCCTTCTAGACCTGAGCTCTAAGTATCTAACCTGCACGGCAAGTTTGGATCCCAAGGGCTGTCTTAAATCCAAAGTAAGCAGGGGAACAGTAAGAATCAGTTCTTCAGAAGAAAAAGGCAGTAACAGCATTCAGAAGTGGCAAAATATCATTCTGTTAACTATGAAAATCACCTAGAGACAAGATCTCAAGCCATAAGAATTGGTGGACACAGATAATGTTTTTTCTTTCTCTACAATCATTATTCTAAAAAAGAATTTTTACCAGAAATTTTCCTATGAAACAGGGCCTCCAATTAATTAGTGTTTGTATCTTCTCAAGGGTCTTTACAATTATTAATTATTAATCCTGTTAAACAAAGACTTATTTTTTTTCTCCCCAGGTAAATGGGCTTGAAGAGTTAAGGAAACCAAAGGAGGCCCCAAGTCCAAAGCAAACTTTGCCCACTCTGGCCGCATTTTCACAGGTTCAGATTATTCAGTGGCTCAAGTTTTCCTCTAGAAAAGTGTGGGCTGAAGTTTCCCAAAAGGGTTTCTAGCTTCAGTGAAGACACTGATTAACAAGGATTTAACCTCATATAATTAATAGAAATCGGGAAAGTACCTAAATGTCCACTGTTTCATTACACACAGATTCCAGAAAGCAAGAACTTAATCTTATGCTGCTCATGTACACCTTTTCATTTCCTTTTATTCCTTCTAAGTCTCCATCATCTGCCTGAATTAGGGTATTTAAGGTATAGATAACAGGGATATAAAGCTAACTTAGCAACTCTAAAAATTTAAACAACATTGCTTATTTGATTATTATTGGACTTAAATTTTCTAGTAACAACATACTCACTGCTAGCTTAGGTATTATGTAATAATTATTACATGTTGTTGTGAATTAAAATGTGATTATGGAAAAAAAATGTGACAACTGGAATTTATGAGGCTTCATAAACTATTTCCATATCGGGAGGAACAGACCTGATTCAAATGCCCTTCTCTCTAATGTCCTCCAGCAAATCTATAAAAGGCAGAGACTAGAAATCAGGATCATTTCCACAGTTGTCAGCACACGGTGCTTCTTTTACAAGAGGGTGCAAGAGAGAATTCGATAATGATCTTACGAAGTTGAATCTGCCATGTAGAAATGCAGCTTTCAACAAATAAATGGTTCTCTCTCTCACTCCCTCTCATATGTGTGTATCTGAACAAAGAACTCTAACCTCTGACATGCTGCAACTAGGTGTGAATGTTAAAGTTTTTTTTTTGTTTTTTTTTTCTTGTCCATTTTGCAGGGAAAAATATAAGATGATGAAAACAACAGCAGCAGCTTTGGCTTGGTCTGCGGATCTCAGCCCACTTGCAGATATTTGTCATTCTGTTGGCCCATAAGACTTCAGAAGAGAGGGGTGATAAATGAAGCCCAGGAGTGAAATCCAATCTCCAGCACATTCCTAGATGTCAGGAAGGTCGGAAAGTATTAAGTGCTGGGAGTCGGGACATTTGCCATGGACATCCCCAAATAGCAACTCTCCTTGATAAATGCCCATAGGCAGAAATCAAGATACAGTGTGTTCAAGGAAATGAAAGTCCTGCATTCTGGATCTAGCCCAAGCCCCAGTGTTTATAACAGCTCATTAAAATGAGAAATGAAGTCCTAAAAGCAAAATGCTCTCTAATAACATAATACTAAATTTAAGTCAGAAGTGGTTAATTTTGGTTTTTTATGATGATTGAACTCATAGACATATCTACCAGAACTTTAAATGATTTGCAGTTATAACCTGGAATGAGCAAAAGTTTCAAAGATCAGATCAAAAGGACAAAAGGACCAATTTAATGAAAAGGGAAGGATTGTGACTACTTTTTTAGAAAATAGTATAACAGTTATGGAGATAAAAACAAAATTACTGCACTCATTTTTGCTGGAAAGACCAGAATGGATATTGTTAAGAGGGAATTAAAGAACAAGATAGCAGAGACTCTAATAGGAGAGCAAATAATTGCTCTTTAATCCAGTGAGATTATACCCTAGATTATTGAAAGAATTTGTTCATGTCATAATAGAACCAATTTTTTAACCTTTAAAAATCACAGAATCAAGAGACTAGCCAATATATGGGGAAAGACAATGTCTAATTTAAAAGGTGATTTTAAGGAACTATACAAAAGTAAGTTTGACATTGATCTGCCATAAATTTTTGGACTTGATTATTAAAAAGATAATGTGTGGACCAGGATAGCTTCGATTACAATATTCCTATGGAATGATGGGACACAGAGGACTGTGATGCCTAACTCAGCTTAGTAGGGGAGGGGAAGGTTTCATGGAAGAGGCAATGCCTGAGCTGAGCAGCAGAATGCTGTGGATGAGCCACTTGACAAAATAAATCAGAAGGGAAGATAGAGTCGTATGATGATTGTGGTCAGGGGCCTTGTGGCTAATTGAAGAAAAGCAATGAGTGTTACTTCGTTCATTGAACCTCAGTTTGATCTTTGATCTTGTTATGGTCAACATTTTGACATAGCACTGAATGAAGCTATTCTTACTCAAACTACGAGCTTGCTAATATATGGAACGAGCACAGCAGTGGTGTACTGGTGTGGTGGGGTGTCCCTTTTCTACTTAAAACCCTTCAGTGGTGCCCTTGAATGCTCTGGCTCTTACCAATGCTTCAGCTCATCTCGCACCATGTCATCCTCACTCTCTGTGCCAGTCACGGTGGCCTTCTTCCTGTTCCTCGGGGATGCTAGAGAAAGGATTTCTTGTCTATGGCCGTACAACCCGAACATGCCTGATCTTGTCTGATCTCACACACTAAGCAGGTTTGGCCATGGTTAGTATTTGGATGGGAGACAGGATTTCCTTTTAGGGTGAGAGCAGAAGACTCGAGGTTTTCTTCATCTAAGTAAAAATAGCTATATATGTTAAATAAGAGTCACCTATTTCCTTATGGGGTACCTAATTTTGCTGGTAAATACAGATAATTAATTTTGGATGCTCTTAACTCTGCGATGTTTTAGTCCTTCAAAAATGTACTTGATATTTACCCAAAAAAAAAGTTGTTACCTGTAACTCCCCAATGTATTTATACACGTGGCTCCATTCTGGCAGCTAAAGGGTGTTCCTGAGTAAATCTCACATTCGTTAACATCATCTGAGCAGAGAGAACCCTGTGGTCACATAAAGAAAAAAGTCAGGTGCCAAAGGTCATAGAGGTATCTGGGGGCTAATATTCATTTGATATGTTTAAGGATTTTCACATGGATGGTAAATAAGTCCTAAATACCATAATACTAATATTAATCTCCATTAATCCTTCCTCTGGAACTCAGATTTGACCGAATAGAATTAAAGAGCTCTTCATAAGATCATAGCAGTCACACAAGGAGAATCCTTATCCAAACTGAGACATGTCTGGGAATACCTACTTAACAATTGTTTAAATGTGCATGTTGAGAAAATTTTCACCATTACTAGAAAAAGGCAAGAAAATTTACAACAGTATGTCAAGATTTGTTCAGTACTTTCCAACGCTAAATAATTTAATTTAATGCTAACAGAAATATTGTGCCATTCCACGTCGTTATCCAGTTAAGTGAACCTCTCCTTAAGATGGCTCGGCATTCAGTGGGTTATATAATCACACTCACCATCATTTGGATTTGGGCGTACATAGTATAATTCATTCTGATTCGAGAGGCCACAGAATCCTAGAAACTTTGGATGGAGAATTAAATATGCCTTTTTGATTCCAGGAAAACCCAAGATGCTGACTCACCATCACTTTTAACCAAAAACAAGGTGACTCACCTTCCACTGTGAGGGACAGATACAAAAAAAGGAGTCGTACAGATTGAGGCAGGTTCCACCATTTTGGCAGGGGTCGCTGCTGCAAGCTTTTGTGTCAACTGTCTGAAACAAAGACAGGACAGTCAGCAGCAATAAAAGGCATGTTCCGGTGCAGATGCATATGTAGGATTACATTTTACTCCTGGTCCAAGAGGTCCTCCCCCAGACTTTAAACCAATTAGTTACATTCTTCAAATCAACTCTCCTGTGCCAAAACAAGAAGTGTTTCCTATTATCAGTCCTACAATATTCCTTAACTCTTTACGTGCTTTTAACCATGGGTGGGATGAAATATAAGGGGAGAAGACACTCATTTTACTCTTGGGAAAAGTATTCTTTACCTGAGAAATATACATCAGTGGCCAAGAGTAAAGGTTTCAGGTGCGGAAATAATAAAGGAGGTTCCTATTGCACTAAGAAAATAAAAATGGAAATTCCGGTTCTTTGAGCTGTTATTCTTATCTTTGGTACCTCCAGGTAAGCCTTTGAAATATGATCATCTTCTGCCGCCCCTCCTCTCCTGGGTTGAGATCACTGAACTCTTTTCACTCCAAGTCCCTCTGTTTGAAATGTGGCCAACTAAGATACACTCTTCACCCTGTGCTCACCTGACTGCTTTCAGACCGGAGTCACAAACAGACCTACTTTTGTCTGTACAACCTGGGGAGTCTTACCTATGTCAGCTACCGGTTTCAATCTTAAAAGATTTTTAATGCCTTTGGGGGCAGAGAAAACTTCTTTAGAGGGGTCTAGTGATTACACAATGAAAGTTATTCTTATTAATTTCACCGATAGTCTAATCCTCTCTTTTAAAAAGGTGAAATAGGTGAAAACTATTCATTACATTATAACTATTCATTACACATATACGCACATACACACACAGTGGCTCACAGAAAAAAATCAAGTCTGTTTCCTTCATTTTACAAATGAAATTGAGAGTCAGAGTCAACTGACTCAGTGCCATTTATTGCAAAGCTCATTCCTTCTCTACTTTTGCCCTGAATCAGGAAACTGTGCATGCGGGGATCTCTTTATGGATCCTGTTTTATTCCATTTTTCTGTTTGTCTCTCTTTGTACCAGTACCACAATTAGCTCTGCCCATCAAAGGACACTATTAAGAACATTAACCATAAACTCATTAGAGGTTTTTCTGGTGTACAAAAGCAACATTGTCTGAAGGATTAAAAACTCAAAAGCCTATGGGGGCCCACAGGAAATGAAATCAGTTAGCAGTCAGGAGGAAGACAACAGGGAGTGGCAAGGACTGTGGTGGCCAGAGAGTGCTGGCCCTATCCAAAGGCACAGAGGCATTCACACTGGACAATCATTAAGCACTCTTCCTGAGGGATGGGGCAGGGAGGACAGTCTGAGCTCACTTTGACCATGGCCTCCGGTTCCTGACCTTTGGTAAGAACTATGAGCCCTCCAGGAGCCTGCAGACTCCAGCGCTGTCTTGTTCCACAGCACTATTCCTTGCTCGTTTTCATTCCCTCAGCTACTCCCTAGAAGGACGACGACTGAGGGGTCAATACGTCATCAAAGTGGAGAAAGGGAATATATGAACTTGTTTACCAAACTTAAAATACCAAAAATGGAGGCCAGTGCTTGAAGAATAATCAAAACAGATCAAGAATACTAGAGCAGGGATTCTTACCCTGGAATCTCCCCACTCTTATGCAAAATTTTAAATACGGGGAGATTCTGTGCATTTCTCTGTGTAGAAGGTATGGCTTCCATGAAAGTCTTAAAAAAGGTCAGCTGCCTACAAAGGGGGTAAGAAGCCTAAGTTTACACAGAACCGTTTACACACGTCGTAAAGTTATACAACATTTGCTCTAAGAAATTGTCCATGTTTAATTACCAGCAAATGTAGTGTTAAGGGAATTGGAATATTTTGTGATTCACCCCAGACTTCTGGGCTTAATGATGACAGGATTAGGGGTGCCTGTGAGAGGAGCACACGTGGGCTGCAAATTCAGGGTCACAGACCTCATACACTCAGTGACCTTGGGCTGGTCACTCATCCCCCTTAGACTCAGGTTCCTCATCTGCATCCTGAGAAGCCTAAGCTGGGATAAGAATTAAATGATGAGAAAAAGCAAGCCTTTGATATTAATCAACCGCCCACCCTTAAAATGAGGATGCCACCTTTGTCAATGATTCTAGCATATTCTCTGCAAAGACGTTAGATATTTCATAGTATGAGACTTACCTGCTGTAAGTCTTGAAGCTCTCTCTCAAGATCCACAAGCTAGCAGTGGGTAAGAAAAGCTTCAATTAGCTGGTTTAAAGGCATTTCACATGTGATGTTACACCCCCGCCATACATCGCTAATACCCTCTGCTAGGGACTCACTTCATCCATTTGTCCTGTTCATACAGCCTTTTCTCTCCTCATTCCCCTTCCCCTCCAGGATTCCCTTCCTTCCTATTCCCTTCCATCACACAGATTTCTTTTTTTAAAAAAAGGCATTTTTTAAAAGAAGTATAATTCACTGAAAAGTTGACTCTGCTTCTCCATACACAGTCCCCGTGAGAATTTTCATAAATGTCAGTGATACACCCACTTCACCCATCAGAAGGTTGCTACCAGAACTTGAGCAAGGCCTGTGAATGCAACAAGGCCTTGCACAGCAATTCCTACCTTCTGCCACCACTTTTATATCCTCCATTAGGGCTGTGTCGTTTAGGCAAAAGGCCCGTAATTATACCACTAAATCTCTAAAGGGGATACAAAATTGGTATATTCCCTGCAAAATGGTTGCTCACAAAGTTGGATTAAGGAGAACACATTTGCTCTTATGATGTGGATGTCAGACTCACCTTGGAGTTGAGCTGATGGATTTGACTAGATATATTTTGAGGCAGACCAGTTGCATTCCTTTTTAAATCTATAATATCATTTTTGTTTTCCTGGATCTAATTTTTAAAAAAGAAAGAAGAAAAACACTGGTGAAAAAATCATGTATATCTTATAGGAATAAAATAAACTTGAGTAGTAGTCTATTTTAAGCACTAAGATCTTGCCTATTATTATGAAAACCAAAACAATGCCGTGTATAATGAACATCCGACTGAAACAGCCAAGGCATAATTCCACCTACTCTTTTCAATGACAATATATCAATGTATTTTCCACTTGTATATTTTCTTATAATAACAGTTTAGGGTGCTAATTAAGAAGCCTGGCTTGGAATCAGACCATTTGGGTTTTAAATCTTGACTCAATCATTTATTGTGTGTCCTGGGCAAGTTACTTAACTGCTTCAGGGTTCCTTTACCTCCCTTATAAATGGAGTGATAATGAAGCCCACCTCACAGGGAGCTGTGAGGGTGGAATGAGATAACGCACAGAAAGTGCTAGGCACAGTGGGTGGCCATAGGAAGCTCTAAGTGATGCTGTCTTCTAACATTATGAGTGATACATCAGTGTGATGTAGTAAACATTGAGCACTGAAAACATTTAATAAGGGAGGAGAATAATCGGCCAATTCTGTTCTGTGGTACAAATAAACTTTCTCTACACCTTCTTCTGGTCCTCTCCTTCCTCTCCTCCCTTGGAGAGGACTTCCAGTTCTACCCTCTGTGCCCTCTCTGAACTAGGGTACACTACCCTGTACAATGAGCCACTTTTCACTGGCATTACTTGCTCTACCCACCATTAACCCTAGGTCATTGTTCTTTACAAGAACACATCTTACATCCAACTATGTTCTCTGTGCTAAAGATTCAAGGAACACCAGGGAGAGGGTGAGGGGGTGGTTGAAGGCAGGTTGATTAATGGGTACAATCTACAGTTAGACAGAAGAATTAAGACCTAGTGTTTGATAGATCAGTAGGGTGACTATAGTTAACATTAATGTATTGTACATTTCAAAATAGCCAGAAGAGAATAATTCAAATATTCCTAGCATGAAGAAAAGATAACTATTTCAGGTGATGGATATCCCAATTACCTTGATTTGACCTTTATACATTATACGAATGTATCAGATTATCACATGTACCTCAAAAATATGTATATCTGTTATGTATCAATAAAAATAATAATTTAAAAAGATTCAAGATATAGTTTAATATAGACCTGTTCAATTAATTTATCATATATGGATATACAAAATGACTTGAAGATATTTCCCGTATATTACCTGATGCAAACATTCACTGAGGTCTTCATCATTTAATTTAATTTTTCCTAGGGATCCAGTTCTAAATTCAATGTTTTGGGATGACCCCGTAAGAAACACTAAATTTCCCCTCTCTGTAGCCATCCGAGGCCTATATAATTCAAACCAAAGAATTCATCAGTAATTAGCATATATAATTTTCAAATCAACACAACAAAGTTTCCCACTGAATAACTGACTATGTACATCTTCACTTTGTGATCGTCTCAACCAAACTGTTCCTACTCACCTGCCATTTCTTTCTTTGCAAATTTCTTGGAGATGTCTCCCAGTAATTGCCTACTTGCATTATTTGCAAAATGACAAATGAATAATTTGTGTGTATGAAGGTAATTCCATATACCTATCTAACTTTTTTTTTCCCTGTTTGCTTTTTGACATAATTTTTCTCAAGAAAAATCACACCTTTGTTTATCTGGCTATTTGGGAAAACTGGTGTGGAACTACCCCCGTCCATCAGCAGGAATGATCCATGTATTTACTTACTGTTGGAGATCAGCGTTTCTGTTTTGCTGCTGCAGCTGAAGTCCACCGGCTTCACCATCTAATTCAGCAAGTGTCAATAAAGTAACCAAACTAAAAAGAAAAGGTGAGGACATATTCCTCACCAGCCTCCTGTCATGTAAGAGGGTGGCCACTCCAACCGAGTGTGGGAGTTTAGAGAACAGCAAACCAGGCAGGTGCACTTTGACCCATGGGATATCCTGTAACTTTTCAGCTTTTTCTTCTTTGCCCTGGAAGGCTATGTTATTTTTTCTTTCCAAGGCATGTAAATGATTTTAGATCTTCAGTACTCTTCAACTTGTGGGAGGTCAAAATCTACCGTAAGTGATGCACAACTTAATCATTATCTGTTTGACCTTTGAAACAGTAACGAGCAGCTTTTGAAAACATGCACTGAAACAACTTTTGCTTAAGAAGTAGCCACCTTTGAACAAAAGTAAACTTGGTTACATTTACACCTTTCTCTGATCCTCTCCTTCCTCAGCTCCCTTATGGAGGAGTTCCAGTTCTGCTCAATGTCAGGAAAACTGTATATCCACATGCAAAAGAAGTTGGACTCTTACCTTGTAACATATACAAAAATTAACGCAAAATGATTTAAAGACCTAAGTCTCAGAGAGAAAACTATAAATCTCTTGGAAGAAAACGTAAGGAGAAAGATTGATGACCTTAGATTTGGTAATGATTTCTTGACACCAAAAGTACAGGCAAAAAAAAAGAAAAAAGAAAGAAAGAAAGAAAGACAACCAAAAGATAAATTGGACTACATAAAAATTAAAAACTTTTGTGCATCAAAGAACACTATCGACAGAGTAAAAAGGCAACTCCCAGAATGGGAAAAAATATTTGCAAATCATATATATAATAATGGGTAAATATTCAGAATATACAAAGAACTCCCACAACTCAACAATAACAACAACAAAACCTCAATTTTAAAAATGGGCAAAGGACCTGAATAGACATTTCTCCAAAGAAGATACAAAAAGGCCAAAAAGCACATGAAAAGATGCTCAACACCAGTAATCATTAGGAATATGCAAATCAAAACCACAATGAGATACCACTTCATACCCATTAAGATGTCTATTATTGAAAAAATAAATCATAAATGTTGGTGAGGATGTAGAGAAATTGGAACCTTGTACACTGTGGGTGGGAATGCAAAATGGCATAGCTGCTATGGAAAACAGTATGGTAATTCCTCAAAATATTAAACATAGAAATAATGTATGATCCAGCAATTTTACTTCTGGGTATATACCTGAAAGAATTGAAAGCAGAGACTCAAATAGATATTTGTATAACTATATTCATAGCAGCATTATTCACAATAGCCAAAAGGTGGAAGCAACCCAAGTGTCTATCAACAGATAAATAGATAAACAAAATGTAATATATACATACAATGAAATATTATCCAGCCTTAAAACCATGGGAAATTTTGACAGATGCTACAACAAGGATGAACCCTGAAGACATTAAGCTAAATAAAGTAAGTCAATCACAAAAAGAAAAATACTGTATGGTTCCACTTACATGAGGTGCCAAGAATGGTTAAATTCATAGAGACAGAAAGTAGAATGGTGTTTGTCAGGGGCTGGAGTAAGAAAGAATAGGGAGTTACTGTTTAATGGGTATAGTTTCACTTTGGAAAGACCAAAAAAGTTCAGGTTATGGACGGTGATGTTTGCACAATATGAATGTACTCAATGTCACTGAATCATAAATTTAAAATATGACTAAAATGGTAAATTCTATGTTATGTACATTTTACAACAATTTTTAAAAATTGAAACCATAGTTAGGAAAATAGAATAGGAACTGCTTGCTATAGACTGTCTTAGGAACAAAAAGAATACCTTTGCATCTAGATTTTCTGGTTTCAAAAATTCAGATAATCTATGAAAATCTTTGATGTGCCACCTAAAGTTTTAAATAGTATCTATATGAAATTAGTGTCTATATGAAATTAAATAGACTGTGCAGCTGGTATTATGACAAAACATAACAGTTTTACACCTGTTCTCTTTGATCATTACAATACAACAAAAACAAAAATAGCTTGCAAGTTACCGTTTATTTGAGCTGTACTGAGGTCAAGAGATGAGGGTTTTGTTGTTGTTGTTGTTTGTTTGTTTGTTCAAGAAATGGATCTAATACCATAAATGATATTTTGGGTTGAATACATTTCTTAACAGTTACAATAGTCCAAGTCTTCCTTCCACCATTAAGCTATGTGATCAGACCACATCATTCAATTTAGAAGATCAAACAGAACTAATACTTTTTAAAAACTCCTAGGATCTAAGACACAGGGGAAAAAAAAAAAAGAAGGCTTCAGGGTGAAGGTTTTTGTTCTAACTCCCAACATTCTTGGGCAGTGACTAGAAAAATGGGGGAGGGGAGCTATAGGAAGTGTGAATAAAGAAAATAAATTTTTTTAAAAGAAGAAAAGAAATTTATTGGAGTAATAGAACCAAGGGAGAGATAGATCTGTTTTATGCTATTACCCCAATGAAGTGATTTATCCCTGTCTCATTATCGTTAGTAGCTACTACAATTTTGAGCTCTTTCTATGTGCTAGACATTGTAATGAGTGATTTATATAGATTACATCATTTCATCCTTGAAACAGATGGGGAAATTGTTTTTTAGAGATTAATTTTTACTCAATGTCTCCACATCTTTACTATCCACTTCTAATTCATTGTAACTTAATTGCATTTGGTTCCATTGAGCTCATATTTTTAGATACCTAATTTGTGCCAGACTCTGCTATGCATCAGGTATGGTAGTTAATAAAATACACAGATTCTTGTCCTCAAGGGGTTTGAATTCTGGAGCAGAAAAACGGGGGAAAAAAGGTAAAGAGATAGACGGACAGGGTAGTTTCAGTAATGATGAATGTTCAGGGGGTGACATGACACAGGGTGACTCGGGAGAAGGGACATACTTATAGTGAGTGGCCAGGGCAGCCTCACACTCTCCAAGATCTGTGAAGCCTCCGTCCCAGCTCTAGGAATCTTTACTTTTCACCATCTCCATGGGACCCTGTGTGACAGCTATTAATACTACTACTTTCCATTCTTCCAGCGGGATGATATGGCTTGAGGACACGGCCCACTGATGTCCCAGTGATTCTGTGCTGGGAATACCGAAACCACTGGAGGGTGATGGAAATGCTCTACACCTTGGTTGTAAAATCATCTGTTGATGCGCTCAAACTGTCCATGAGCACATAGACCATTTATAAGAAACTGAATTCGAGGAACTATGAAAGCTCCGCTCTAAGAAAAATTTCTAGGTAACTACCATTATATGGGTTAATATTCATGCAGTTATGTAGTCTCTTTGAGGACAAGGATGATCATATAGAATAGCATATATTGTAATACCTTGTCTGGGATACTCAAATATTGACTGCTTTTAGATTTTTTTAAACCTTCCAGATTTCTCCTAAGTAGTCTTTTGTATCTGGTTATTTTCATTGAACGTAACACTTTTGCAATTCATCCACGCTGCACTGTGTATCACTAGCTGGTTCCTTTCTATTATTGAGCAGTATTTTGTTTTGCGGCTATTCCATAGTTTGCTTATCTATTCACCAGCTGATAAACACTTGAGTTGTTTCCGGATTGGGACTATTATAAATAAAGCTACTACAAACATTTACAAACAGGTCTTTGTGTCAACATACGTTTTTATTTCTTTTGGGTAAATACTAAGGAGTGGGATTGCTGAGACATATAGTAAGTATATTTTTAACTTTATTAGAAAATGTTAAACTATTTTCCAAGGCATTTTCCTATGGTATGGGTGAGAGTTCCAGTTGCTCCGAGTCCTTGTCATCACTTGGTATTTTCAGTGTTTTTATTTTTAACCACTCTGGTGGGTGTGCTGAGGTATCTCATTGTGATTTTAATTTACATTTCCCTAATGACTAAAGATGTTGGGTATTTTTTACGTATATTTGTATTTCTTCTTTGGCAAACTGTCCATTCAGATCTTTTACTTATCTTTAAAAACTGTAGTTTTTTTAATTGAATGTAAGAGTTCATACAGTCTGGATACAAGTTTTTTCAGATATATATTTTGAAAATATCTTTTTTTTCCAAACTGTGCCCTGTTATTTCATTTGCATGAGAGAATTTTCCAAGGACCAAAATAGGTGAGAAACAAAAGACTATTTTCTGAGTGATCCCACATTGTATGTTTCCATATGAAAATCTGGAAAAACTGAAGCTATATTCATAGAAAACAGATCAGAGGTTGTCTGAGGCCAGGAGTTGGGGGAGGAGACTGACTGCAAGGAAGCATGAGGCATGTGTAAGGGTGATGGGAATGTTCTACATCTTGATTGTGGTCGTGGTTACACGACTGTATAAATTCATCAAAACTCATAAAACTGTACACTTAAAATAGATGATCTTCGATGGATGTAAATTACAACTCAATAAAACTGATTAAAATGATTTCTCTTATATATCTGTAAACATTTCCATATATAAGGATGATGTAATACTAATGTTGGCATTAAATTAAATGCTAATAAAAGATGTCCAATAACTTTTAAATAAATAGTTACGGGTGAAATTTATCACAGTGATCCAGGTTTGTTTGAAAGCTTAACAACTTGCTATGGGAGCAGAGAGAAAGCCTGACAATGTGAAATATTTGGCAACTTTAGAATAGGATAAAATAGGATGGGTTAGAATGCTCCAGCACAAAAGACAATTCAAACTCTCTGAGCTCTGAGCATGACTATTTTCATGATTACATTTTCCTAAAGATCATTGGACTCAGCAAATCTTTCTAATGCAATAGAAAATGTCTACGGCATGATCATAATAAGAGCTTCCTCTTTTAAAGGATTTTTCTGTTTTATTAGTGTGTCTATTACTAAACAAAGTAAAAATAATCTCTACTCCTAATCTAGGTAAGCAATTCCTAATTGTCCCTCACGTTAGGAAAAAAAGAAAGAAATATTCTTTCAAGGTCTGACTTCTAGTGAGGAGTTAGGGAATTTCACATCCAGCTCACTTACTCAACTCTAGCTCAGATCAATAGACAAGTCAGACTGTCTGCATACATTGACTCTGTGTAAACAGTACAAAAATCAATTCCTGTTTCCATGGCATTACCACTCATTCTGTTTCCTTACTGTATGCAGAATTTCTTTAACAAAGATGAATTAAAATAGTTGTAGATTCCATGACCTTCAGAGTTAGATGGTGAATAATTTTTCCTCCTTCAAGGTAACCATTCTGTAGACCTCAAATTCCATCTTTCACTGACTAGTAAATCTCCTATCTCTTCCCTAATCTGGATGCATTCCACTAATATTCTGTGTGTGCCCTTTACATATTAGCCATGCTATAGGATGCTAGGAATACAAAATATAATAAACTGCAGATTCTTCCTTGAAAGGCTCATGTCTAGGAAAGACCATATGATTAAAGGGCTAAGAGCATGGGCTCTGACACTCATTCATCTGGCTTCAAAATCTGGCTCCATCACTTACTGACCATGTAACCTTGTTCCTTCATCAACAGAATGATAATAACAGCACAGAAGGTACATAAAATGTTTGCACATATGGTCTACGCACATAGTAAATTCTCACTAAATACGAACTGCTATTACCAATATGTTAATAAATATAAGAATCCCTGATCATCCTCTATCCCCCTCTTGGGTTTGGGCTCCTTAATGCAAAAAAGAAAAAAAAAAAGATGGAAAATTTCAGAGTTGACTTTAAAATCTTGGCTACAAGGAGAAGCAGGGGTGTCTGATCGTCTCTCTTATAAAAGAGGATTCCAGAGCGGAGAGATGAACTGGGGACTTCGAGTGAGGAAGATGATAATTGACCCAGAGTTAGGGATATGATGCAAAGGTAAACTGATGTCTGGGAACAAGGCAAGGTGACTCTCAGAAGCAAGGAATAACTGCACGTTGGTGAGTGGAGAGGGAGATTAGATTTAAATCCAAGTGTCTTCAAGAGCAGGCAATCCAAAGGAAACAGTCTCTTCCTTGAGATGGAGCTAAGTCAACAGGGTGAAGGCCTTTTTTATGGAGTCCTAGCAAATGAAGCCTTTGGACAGGGAGGGTTTGCTCTGGGGACTGCTCAGGGTCAGGGGAGGAGACCAAGTGTGAAAGCACCCGGAAGAGAGCCCATATACACATTTTTTTCTGTGTTCATTAAAACTGTTAAGTCATAACACTGATAACATCAATGGCATTTCACACACTTTAAGTGTGTAATGGTTTCTGTGGTACTTTCGATTTCTACTCATCAGCCTTTATTCCCTTTTGTATCTTCGACAAGGCACGTGCAAACGTGTTTTGCTCTGTGGCTGATATCACACATGGTATATGGCATTCGTGTTGTCCCTGTTTCTCCAACTGAATGCTCAGTGAACTGCTAATCCATAATTCATGACTTGCTGACTTCTGTTCCCAATCCTGCATCATGGTCTCACCTGGCTCTCCCTTCATCCTGGCTGCACAGCCTTTTTTACAGACACCTCAGCTCCTTTCTCTCCCTCCTTCCCTTCTTACAAAGCAACCAGAATACAGTTAAAAGAATTATCCTCTCCTTTCTCCTATTATCTCGGCACAATCCTTGCTCCTTCTGAGCCATCCACTTCATCGTATTTATACTCTGAACCCTCAGTTCCACCACGACCCCACTCTTAAATAATCCCCAACACAATTTGCAAGTGAAAAATCTTGTGGTCGCCAAAAACGTACATGGAAGTAAAACCCAGGATACTAGGATTTCACAAGAGGGGAATTTTGGGTTGAGAAGGGATCACTGTAATCAGAACACTGACTCAGGGCCAAAACAAAAACAAAAACAGAAAGCTTTACTGGAGAGCAATGCAGGAAAGAATGAACTCTGCTTGGGAGGGCAAGGCAGGCCTCCTGGGAGTCCATCTGAGTCTTAAAGAACGAGCAGTTCTGCAGGTAAAGGCGGGGGATGAGGAGTTCCAGGTGGAGCAATGGTGTATACAAAACTGTCCAGTAAAAAAGAGCTCAGCAGGGTTAGACCAGTGTATGTACGCGGGACACAAAATTTTAAAAGTGAACCGGAAGACAGATCAAAAAAAGACCTTGGAATGTCATTTTAATGAGCTTTGATTTTATTTACTTTTAATAAGGGAGAATTATGAGAGAGTCTCTTAGGAAAGAGATTAACAGGGTCATGTTAGCATTTTACAAGCATCCCTGTGGAGCCAACTCTCAGACCCAGAGGTCGTGAAGAGGTTGGAGTACAGTTGAAGATGTGATCTGGGGAGGCTGAAGTTTAAGGCCATGGGTAGACAGAAGAGGAGACAGTGAGAAAGATACTTAGGAGGCAAGATCCACTAAAGAAATATTTGAGCAGTAAATATTTCATTAGAAATATTAGAAGGGCTAGTTAACACTCAGGTTTCTTGCTTGGGAAACTGGAAGGACAGAGATGCCATTAGCGGAATAAGAAAGAATGATCAGGGGAAGAAGATTTTGGAAGAAAGTAAATTCAGATTTGAATACCTAGCACTCCAAAGAACATACAACACTCTTTGCTGCCTTATGGGCCACACTCTGTAAGTGGTTTAATCATCTAAGATGGGTGTAGGGAAGAGCCAGAGATGGCCTAGACTAGAACCTTGCGACTCAAAATGTGGTCCAGGGACCTAGCACAGGCATCCCTCAGGAGCTTGTCAGAAATGCAAAATCTCAGGTCCCATCTCTGACCTAGAGAATTAGAATCTGCACTTCTCAAAGATCCCCCCTCTCTGCCAATTATCTGTACGCCATTAAAGACACTTGGGGTGGAGGCAAGCGGTGCCTGCCACTGCGTCTGTATTTCTGTTTCCCTATGTTTCTTAGATTGGTCTTCTAATTTTTTTATAAGTGTCTATTTTCTACTTCTTTGTCTTCTTTTGTTCTACTTTCTGAGGAAGCATTGATCTTTTAAATTTTCTATTAATATTTTAAAAATTTTGCCATCATTTGTAATTTCAAAAACTCTTCCTCTTGTTTCACAGTTGTAACATCTTCAATTAATTTAGAAATACTGTAGCTGCTTTTTGAAGTTCTCTTCTGTTTTCTGCATGGGCTCTGTTTCCTCTAAGTTCCTTCTCTCCTGTTTGTCTGCTTGTTTAGGTTTTTCCATTTCATATTGGTGGCTTTCCTCAAATACCTATTGATCCTTATGCGTTCATTTAAATTTAAAAATAAAGCATTGAAGAGTGGAAGATGAGCTCTGTAGGAATGGTGTTTATCACCCTAGGCTTTATCATATGATAAGTGAATGGCAAGCTGGCAATCCCATTAGGGGACCCCAAATGTCGTTCCTGAAAGCATTTTTCCCCGAGAGGTATTCACTTTCTCCAGAAAAAAATTCTCCAGTTTTCCATCCGGACTAGAAAAGGTTGCTGGAGGTTTTGCCACTGACTGCACAGACTTTATATAGCCCCTTGTCTTCTTTTTCTCCAAATTCTTGGAGCACCTCACTGCCACATTAGTATATTTTCTATAGCTGCTATTTTATATACCAACGTTCGCTTTTCATTCCTGTTAGTTTTTACCCAAATTCCATTGTTTTATAGTCTTCATAAGCTTGTAGTAGGGATATGTGAGGCCCTCAACAATGAGGGAACTTCAAAAGTGAATTTCCTGACCTTCTCTGGTTGCAATAAAGGCACATGTACAAACCCGCAGAGCTGTAGTGAGGCAGCATTATAAAGACGGTGTGACAACATGGAACAGGATATATATCAACATGCTCTTAGGTAAACAGCATGCACCAAAGTAGATAAGATGCCCAAGGCCCGGTATTGGCAGACTGCAGAATCAGCAGTTCCACTAGTCCAATAGGGCCACCCTGGAGGACAGCAGTTAGGTGAAGGCATGGCATTGACAGAGCTTCTTAAGTAGCCGGCTAAAGAATGCTGATTTAGTTTTTTTGATTTAATAGGGGGCTGTTCTTCTATCTTGAGTGCAATAATCCTTAAGTGATATTTCTGATAGGTCAGCCGAATTTCTCTGGAGGGCTGGTCAGTGTGGGAGTCATAAAAATGAGGAGAGAGAGTTGAGATGGAGAAGTGCCTTGGAGGATGGACAAACTGACAAGACTCATTCCCCTTACGCTAGCTCCCAATACACTTTACAGCTTCAGTCTGCCTTTGGTGCTTTCTTTAGTCCCTATTCGTTTTCTCATGACTTTAAAGCAGAACACTGTAGGATTCATCCGGTTTGTAGTCATTAATGGAAATATTCGTGAATATAATGATCTCTTTTAACCTTTATGACACTTAATTCGTTCTTTTTTTCAGAGATATAACATTGCTTAAAAGGTGCATTTACATATGCCAGTTTTGTGATTTTATACAAAATTTCAGGGCAATACAACATCGCTCCAATTGTCTGTTCATTTTCCATGAAGGATTACATAAAATAACTACGGAAATTGATGTACGTTTAAAACTATTCATTTGCTCATTTCGTGGGAAGTGCATTACCACCTAGGAAATTACCAAGCCCACTACTGAGATGAACTGATCTTTTTGAATGCAGTGTGGTCTTGACTCAGGGAACATAATACAGGCATTTGTTCTCCATGCTCATTACTACAACGATTACAATTATCTTTGAGTAGAATGAAAAAGAATTATGAGTTAATCATTACCATTTGAATAATTCAGGTTTGGCAGAGCTTTTCCTGGGAAAGCAGACTGTTACACATTATTGAGAGTTGGGAGGACTTTTCCACTTTCTTCAAGTATTTTTTTTTTAAATAAGTACAAAACAATCCCTTCATAAACAATGATAATGTAATCAGAAAATTCATATCCAGAGGCAGGACTGCAATAGGGGAATAAGGTTTTGGATAATGAGTGCAGAGGTGCTAATGGCACATGTATACACATGTGTGCACACACACATGCACACACACACAATTCCCAAACAGTAACTCAAGTGAATGCTACGTTTCAGAAAATATAAAATATGTATGGAGGGGGAGGTCTTGCATCACTGTAAGACAAGGATTGGCTAAGGATAGGGCACACAGCAGAGGAAACATAAATTGCTAGGATTAAGGGCTCCGAAAGCCAGTGAGGAGCAACACATCTTTCTCTACCTCCAACAACTCCTGGAACTGGGACTTCAGCAATTCCATGAGATGAATCCAAGCTTGATTTCCAAGAAGGTGGGAAGCAGTGAAGCAGAGTTTACTTTTGGTGAGGACCATGGGTGAATCCTCCTGGCATCCAGTTCCAAATAAACCTAAAAAGGACAAAATAAGTTTTCTGCTTGGTGACTCCTAAAATTTCCTGAAAAAGGCAATGAAGTGGAGGATTTAGAGACCATTTCATACTATAATCAAAGGAAAATGTCTGATTGCACTCAGATCTCAATGCGAATGACTACAGAAGTGTAGGCGGTAAATGACTGCAAACAGCTAATATGGGATCTGAAATTCGAAAAGGGGTAAATGCATCTTTGTGACAATATTTTGTTCGATCAGAAGAAGACAGCAAGTGAGCTGAGGGTGTCACCACTGAGGGAGAAAAGAAGGAAAAGTTTGGGGATACTTGGCATTCTTCAGAACTCTGCCTCTCGTACTTTTAATTGGGAAGACAGAAATAGAAACAGTACACAGAGGCATCTTTATCTTGCAAAGGGAAGCTCCACTTTATGGATGTGATTTATGATGGAAGGAGTGATTTAACAAGGCTGATGTCTTACAAAGGACCGTCCTTCCCAGGGGATTTGTTAATTGAAGTGCCACACAGATCCATGGGAAGATTTAAGGTGTTCTCATCCAGGGCAGAAAGAAGGAAGAGATGACCTCACCTCTCAGACTTCTTCGGTGCCATTATTCTAAGATCTGTAAAAAAACAAAGCCTTTGTCCCTTTGTGTGTTTTCTTTATAGTGGCTTGGACTGTATTTATTACAGGAGTACTGCTAAATCAGGCTTTGTCAACAATTCCTAGACTATGTTTAGAAGAGACAGGAACAATCTGCTAGGAGTTATACACAATTCTGGCATTAAACACTTTTCCTATAACATCTCTTGTGCTTCTCTTGTTTTAGGTGGCTGATAGAATTATTCAAACAATCCCCTAAGCCATTAAAGAACTTACAATCCTCTTATAATATTCAGCATATTCATACTCATGTCAGCAAGCTGGACAATTAT
>NW_012152951.1:1966440-1968666 GCF_000956105.1 Propithecus coquereli | reverse complement strand
GTCATTTCTTATTCAAATTGTGATTTTCCTGGTTCTTGGCATGACAGGTGGTTTTAGACATTTTGTATATTTTGTTAGCAGACTCTGGGTCCTATTTTAATCTTTTATTTTAGCAGGCAGTCACTCTGTTTACATTTAGCATGCAGGTCTTCTTTTGGTGGGCTGTGATTACAATAGCAATTTAGTTTTCAGAGCCTTTGCAGTGTTATTTTGATCTACTTCATTTACCTGGTGCTGCAGAGGCTCCCAATGGTCATGGATGGTGCTACTTTAGGGGGAAGAAGGATTTTCCTCCAGCCAGGTCACCTGGTGCCTCTGGGAGAAGGGAGTCTCTGGCTCATGATGACGAAACTTGATAGGTCAGATGCTTTGGGGATCCCCCTTTCCAGTTCCCTGTGGGTGCTCACCTCTCAGCAGGTAAGACGAGTCTCAGGCCTGGATGTTTGTCAGTGGGGCTTCTAATATATTCCCTTTGCTGATGGAGCCAGACTCTCCCGGTGTTTCCAGCAAGGTTTCGGTTTCTGAAGTCCTGGGGTAGGAATCAGCCTCCCCAGGCTGCCTTCTGTTGTTAGTTTGTGGGTCAGAAAACAGCAAGCCTTAGTAACCTTCCTCTGTTGGGTGAGGGGTCAGATGTCTTGCAACTATGTTGTTTCTCCAGTCTTGAGGCCCCTAACCAGTCTGTCTTCTTTTTCCTACCTTTCAGAGTTCTTCTGATGCCTCTTGCGTTATTTTATAATTATACTTATTCAGAGTTTACAATTGCACTTATCAGGGAGGAGCAAGTAGAAATGAATCTACACTCTCCTGTCAAGACCAGAACTCAGGATAGTATTTTAAAAATTTTCTATCTGCACAACTTCCTCAAAGCCAAAAGGTCAAGACTATCCTAAAATTATTTTTAAAATCAGGTATTCCAGATGAGTAAATTTGGCTATTCCTCTGAGTATGAAGTAGCAGTAACAGACAAATAGTTCTCAAGAGAGTAACTTAAAGACATTGTTTAAACCCCACAGTGTGATGCCCTCTATGTAGCTTCAATATTAATCTAGTATGGTCACTGTATCTATTCATTCAACAAATATTTACTGAGTGCTTACTATATGCCAGTACTGTTTTAGTTACTGGGAATGTAGCAGTGAGGAAAAAAAAAAGTGTTAACAACCTCTGCCTTTGTGGAAGTTTACATTCTCTAAACATGACTTTTTTTTTTTATTTAAAACTACTCAAATAACAACTATCCAATGTCTATTCATTCATGGGATCAGCTCTCAAATGTCAAACTCAACTCATATCTACTATGCCTGGAGTATCACATTCCATTTAGGCGTTTTCAGTCATTTTTTCACATGTGAAATTTAACTAGTGTAAGAAACTAGCTAAGTGAGGAAAATAACGACTATTTTCGTAAAAATGACATTTATGCTAGAATAAATTCAGAAGGCTCAAATCTGTTAAATGTCCACGTTTAGCCAAGCACACAAATCTGGTTGCAAATATGTATGTATGTTTTGAGATTTCAAAGTGACTTTTTAACAGTTTTACCAACAATAAATCATTGCTCAGAGAACGTCTTCCTTGGGAAGGCCAGTTTATTAACAGAAACTGATACGTGGAATAAAGACTGAGAAAGAAGGTGAAAAGATCTTGGGTTATGGGGTTTGAACCTGGGAGACTGGGAGAGTAGCAGTACCATAAATATTGAAGTTATGGGTAGAACTGACTTTAGAATGGAGGATGCTTAGTTTTTGAACAGGCTAAATTTGATGTAAATTTGATATAACTTGGATCCAAAGCAATGGCTTAGGAAAATATCAGATCTGTAGTCATCTGGATGTCATTGGCGAAATGGTAGAAGTTATAGGGTAGGGTTAGAATCTCTGAAAAAAGTTGCTTGAATTAAGTGAAGGGCAGAGAGTGATCCAAGGACTGAGGAACAGATAAGTCAGCTCCAACCTCTGCTCTCCTCTCGCTCTCTCTCTGACTCCCCGGGTGATCTCATCTGATTATAGAGCCAATCTAGCTAAACAAACATGTTCCCTATGTACACTCTTATAATTTCAATCTGCCTTGATATAAATAGACATAAAATGCAAACAAAATACAGAGCAAATATTTGAAGCAAACAATGAAACCATACCAGATATGAGCAAAGAAATGAGAACATCCTAGGGCTATAAAGAAGAGTTCTATGGGAAAATTAAGTTTCTATCTTCTAGTGTTTGTGAA
>NW_012152951.1:1963181-1965640 GCF_000956105.1 Propithecus coquereli | reverse complement strand
TGGTGGCCTGAAATGCTCATAGTTCCAAGCTGAAGACCAAATTATGATAAGTTAACCTTCTGTTCAATAACATAAGTAACTCAGGAAAACACACTTTAACTACTTTGCCTATACGGGCTTAAAATTTGGTCCTTATTGTGTTATCTTGGATTATTTGGGAACCTCTTGAACTAAACTATAAAGTTATCAAAACAAAAGAGCAACCAGAGTGACTTTAGCTTGGATGCAAATACAATTGGCCTGCAAGATGCATCCTCTATTACATGCTTGATGCTGGATGAAATGTAGTTGCTTCTTTATTCTGTACTGCTATAGCTAGAATTAAACCGATTTCATTTGTTCTTAGCTTAATTTCTGTCTCCTCAGAAGTCTCCAACTTAATCACTTCCAACCTAAACTAGGTTGAGAATGGAGCAAAAGCCACATGGTGATTTCAGTTAAGGAATCCCACTACCAGTGCTCTGAAATGCTCTGAATTGACTGCACTCGCCTCTAACACCATCCAGCTGGTAGCAATGTAGCTGTCAGGGCAACTTAAAAGCTTCTCTACCAAATAAGTTTACTTCTTTGAAAATGTGGATCATTTCAAGGAAGTTTACCCTCAATTTTTTTAAAAAATGTGCTGAGTAGCCGCTCACCATTCACAATTACAACTACTGGTTTTGCAAGTTATTTGGGGGAACAGCAAGTTGGCTGGTGGTCAGAGGTCTTCTCGCACCTTTCAGAGCACAGGGCAGTGCTCACTGTACAGGTCTGATTTAATAGCCAGAACACGACGTTCAGGGTCAGCTGATCCTGAAATAATAAGGCGACTCCCGCCCTCCCCTCTGCCACCCGGCTTTACTGCTTGCCACTGAGGATGGTCAGGCTCTGATCCTCTCCTACAATGACTACTCATCTCCTCTTCAAAATTGCTTGAGCCCAGGAGTCTGAGGTTGTGGTGAGCTATGATTGCGCCACTGCACTCTAGTCCAGGCAACAGTGAGACCCTGTCTCAAAAAAAAAGAGCAGAGGTGATGCAAAAAGGAGAATGAAAAAATCAGTTTACTGTTAGGAATGGCAAAGATAGTTCTGTTGAAAATGAGAGACTATATTTCCAATTGAATAAATTTACAAGTCCAAATATCAGAAAACAGAATTTCCAGAACAATTTTATGCATATTCATTACCAAAACCATATAGTAGACAGTCAATAAAAACATTTTCTAAATTAATTATGCATGTATATACATCTGCTAATTAAATGAGACTGGTAGATACATCTTCATTAAGGTGTGAGATTTATGCTTGCTACTGTGTATTTTCAATTATGAATTAAGGGCAAGAATCACCATCTGCCTGTGAATACACTGCAATAATTTAAAAATTTCATACAGCTATATTCTGTCTTCTAGTATGTAAACAAATGTCTCCATAGACCTTTCAAGTGTTTATAGTTGGTGCACTGTAACTCAACACTTTTGTGTCATACTGCTCAATAGGGTGTAGGACACTATAATTGTAGCATAATTATAATCATACTATAATTATTGTAAAACTCTAAACTGTTTCATTAAGATTCTTTTGGCAGTGATGAGAACCTACATGAAAGTGTGCCAAAATGATTTCAGATTGTATACTAAAATTTATTAGACTTGTAACAGGGTTTATCCTAAACATATAAAATATAGATAGTGACAGTTGATGCGTATGTGCTGGTCTAAAGCCTCCCTATATTCATATTTATCTATGAGTTATGAAAAAACAGTAGTGGAGTATGATCTTTTTAAATTTCAGTAAAATACACACAATGTAAACTTTACCATTTTACCTATTTTTGAGCATACAGTTGCAGTGGCATTAAGTACATTCACATTGTCGTGCAACCATCACCACCATCCACCTTTTCGTCACCCCAAACAGAAACTCTGTGTCCACTAAACGCTAACTTCCCATTCCCCCTCCCCCCAGTCTCTGGCAACCACCATTCTACTTTCTGTCTCTATGAACTTGACTCTTCTAGGTACCTCGAATAGTGAAATTATAATTGTCCTTTTGTGATTGGCTTATTTCACTTAGCATAGTGTCCTCAAGGTTCATCCGTGTCACAGCACATGTCAGAACTTCATTCCTTTCTAAGGCCAAATGCTATTCCGTTGTATAAAAGTTAATTCAGAGTATACAGTACTATAACGAAAAAAAAAAATTAGGGGAGGAGTTAGCGCTGTATGGCATGGGGTCAGAGGGCAGTTTCCTCCCTAAAATCTTAATGCCATGCTACATTCCTTAGAATATAATGGCAAATTCAACTCAGAAGCTGAGAAGAAAGACTAAAACAAGCTCTGATAATAGCAAACTAAAGGGAAGTATGTACAAATGAAGAAGAGACAATGAGTTCTGCCCTTCACATGGTAGTTGAAGAAAAGATAATTAGATAATATGCACCTATACTTTCTGTGACCTCCTAATGGAGAGGTAAT
>NW_012152951.1:1961177-1961515 GCF_000956105.1 Propithecus coquereli | reverse complement strand
TACTCTAACATAACTGTTATCTATTATTATTTTATTTCAATCTATTTTCAGGTTAATAATTTCACATGGTTGTAATCATAAGATATACATGTAAAAAATTAGGTCTCTTCCTCTCATCTTTCTTTCCCATAAGCCTAATTCCATGTCACCACCTGATTTCCCTAACAATAATTGTAAAGAACTGCATAAAGACAGATACAGATACAGATATATTAATAGATTCATAGGTATGGAGGTACAGATATAACATCCTGAAGAATAGTTAGAACAGATTTAGAATTCACATTTGACAGTGCCACCTCTTTCTGGGCCCCCTGGTTTCTGATGAGACATCTGCT
>NW_012152951.1:1945070-1950107 GCF_000956105.1 Propithecus coquereli | reverse complement strand
CAAATTTTGTAATAAAGACAGATTAAAATAATTTAGTTGAATTTCATCAAAATTAGTTCAAAGCAGAATTTCAGAATTACTATCTGGAAATGAAAGAATATGAAGACCATCTTTCTGTGTTATTTTAAAATTACTCATACAGGATTTTGATTAGTTTAGCTACCACATGCACATTGAGACTGTTTCCAAGCAGGCGGTAACGCTGTTTCACTGTTATCTTCTCGGGAAATCCTAGAAAAGAGAGATAACAATTTCTATGCAATCATTTGTAACAGTAACTTCCAGAGATAAAAGGATGTATCCTTTAGTAAAGGCACAGTGGTCACTTCATAAATAAATCAATGAGGTCTCCATGAAGTTTTATTAACAAATAATTTGGAGCCAAAAATATTATATAACATTCATTACGTTACCTACACAATGAGATAGTGTCATATCATACTATATCTTATGCTCAGCACACACACGTACACATATTAATACCCACAGAACTCAGAGAAATCCATGTATTAACGCACTTTTAGAAAAAGCAGTGAATACCATTATTTCACAGTTATTTCTTTTACATAACAACAGCTATATGAAGATATTGATAGAATTTACATACCATAAAATTCACCCTTTTAAAGTGTACAATTCAGTGGTCTTTAATATAGTCATAGAGTTTTTCAAACACCTCAACTATCTATTTCCAGAACATTTTTATCACTGGTACCCATTAGCAATCACCCTCATTTCCTCCCTACCTGCAACCACTAATCTACTTTCTGTTTCTATGGATTTGTCCATTCTGAACATTTCATATATACAGAACCATATAATATTAAGATGTTGTCTTTGGTGTCTGGCTTCTTTCACTTACCATAATGTTTTCAAGGTTCATTCATGTTGTAGAATGTACCAATAGTCCATTCCTTTTTATGGTTG
Source organism: Propithecus coquereli (assembly GCF_000956105.1). Lineage (NCBI taxonomy): Eukaryota > Metazoa > Chordata > Mammalia > Primates > Indriidae > Propithecus > Propithecus coquereli. The sequence continues at coordinate 1,949,180 of NW_012152951.1, read as the reverse complement.
AATAATATTCTATTGTATGGATATACCACATTTATTTATCTATTCATTATTTATCCAGTGATAGACATTGAGTTGTTTCTACTTTTTGGCTGCAATGGATAATGCTGCTATGAACATTCATGCATAAGTTTTTGTGTGGACATATGTTTTCAATTCTCTTGGATATATACCTAGGGGCGAAATTGCTGGGTCACACAATAACTCTACGTTTAACCTTTGAGGAACTGTCAGGCTGTTTTCCAAACAGCTGTACCATTTCATTATCCGACCAGCAGTGTATGAGGGTTCCGGTTTCTCCACATCCTTGCCAGCATTGCTCTTGTTTGTCTTTTTTATTTTAGCTATCCTAATACGTATGAAGTGATATCATATTGTGGCTTGATTTACATTTCCCTAATAACTAACGAATAACATCTTTTTCATGTGATTATTGGCCATTTACCTATCTCTTTTGGAGAAATGTTGATTTAAATCCTTTGCCCATTTTTAAATTGGATTTTTTTTCTTTTCATAATTGAGTTGTAAGAGTTGTTTAAATATTCTAGATACAAGTCCCCCACAGTTGTTTTTCATACTCTGCTTCCACAAAATGTCTTTCTCACGTTGGACTTCTATTTGCTACATTCTTTTTCAAAACAAAAAGGCCCACAAATACTATACATGCTGGAAGAAATCCTTACAAATACCAGCATAAAAGATTGCCCATGCATAAGACTGTGCACTATAATGTTAGTTACGATGTCAGGATTTTACATTCAGTACCCTTTGGCATAGAGAATCAATAAAGGAAAAGTAACTCATACAAGAAAGTGAAAAACCTAATTAAAGAGTATTAAGAGTAGCAATATTTCATATACATATAAGGGCCAGAAGGTAGAGTTGGTTATATTAATAGTAAAGTTGTTTCATCAATACTTGACATTATATGAACTGCAATAAAATAATAGTAATTACTATAATAAAACTATATGTACAATTGAACAGGATCATGAAGTTGCTATTCTAAGGATAATGTCTTAGACAAGCACATTACTCATCTTAAACATTATTTAGTTCAAAGTAGCCAGAGGTACAAATGTACCTACAAACAGACTTTTAGAGTATCCCAGAGATGGTCTTTCACAATGTTAACATTACATCAGAAGGAAAGAAAGGTCTGAAAACAAGTTGGATTTGTAAAAATTATATGTGCCAGTGTGCATTTGTGTGTATTTTTAAAAATCTAAACTGACTTATGGGAAAAAATTAAATAATTTTTTAAGTTAAAGAGTGACTTTTTAAAAACTTAGATACATTAAAAATAACAATAATCCTCAACACCAAAGAAACAGAATTAACAAGGTCAAGGTAGTAACTTTCACCCAGTAAGCGTAGGTTAGTGTCCCTGTCTCCCAAAGCCTGCTACTGCGTGGACATATGCCGCCAGTCATAAAGAAAACCGGGACAAAATGTACAGAAGGATCAATGCAGATCCATCATTGCCAGTGGAAAAACAGCTCAAACAATGCCCATTTTTGCACTCAGAGTCAATAATGTTGGAAACACACATGAGGGACGGTTGTGTCACGGTGCTGCTGAGTGGCGACATCAGGGAAAGTTTGACTACAAAATATGCCAGATATTTTAAAGGACGATTCAGCTATTTAAAAAGCCTTTTTGCATATATTATACACAGATATTCTGACAGCTTTGAAAAATTCTACTTTACTCACCTAAAATTTAAAAATAATGAGAAAAAATATGTATGAAATAAAGGTTATGAAAGGAAATGTCTCATTTAAAAAATAAAAGCTAACACAAATTTTATATTATGTTTCAGATAATTGTGTAAGCATTTCATACATATTAATTCACTTAACTGTCACAACAACCCTATGAAGTAGGTGCTGTAATTATCCCCATTTTACAGATGAGTAAACTAAGGTAGGAAGCAGTTAAGGTGCAGCTAGGATTCAAACCCAGTTTGTCTGAGTTATGTGTCCCTTACCAAGTTTCAGTATTACCAAAGTGACTAACACTCCTTGAAAAAAAAAAAAGCACTAGAATAAAACTTAATTAGTTTTCATTAGATAGTTAATCTCTTTTCTCTCTTTAGTCATATGTCTGATAGCTCATCTGAAAAAAGAAAAAAATAGTCACTAGGAAAGCATACTGGGAATAAAATTCTTGAGTCTAACTCTCAGCTCTTTATTTGTTTTGTGGTGTTTTCACTCATTTTGTGACATAAACTAAGACAAGGAAAGTCTGTGTTTTTCTTAAATAACACTCCCCAGGATATGTGGGATGGAATGAGATCACTAAGAATGAGGCAGGGAGTAGAAAATAAACCTGGTTGCTGTGACTACGCTCGGAGAATCAATTACCAAGAGGGTACTCAAATTATATTGGCAGTTTGTTCTCCATGTACAAAAGGATTGTGTTCCTAACTTCATCTGTAAATCCATTAGTTAGAATTTGAAACATGATCTATTTAACTCATTGTTTACTTAAAGAATATTACAGCAGTATCAGATTTAACAAAGTTCGTCTTTTCTGCATTCAAACTCTTAAGCAGAGTTCTCAAAAGCACATTTCCTCCTTCTGTAGCTCTGGAAGCATGTTAGAGAGGTCAGTCTTTCTCCCTGCCCATCACCCAGGTACTGGGAGCACACCACACCCAGGCCTAAGAAACCCCTGTCCTGGCCCCTTCACTGCTGAGAGCACCGCCCCGCTGCAGGGAGGGGCGGGGACTGCTCTAAGAAAGCAAAGGCCACAAGTCCCATCTCTTCACAGCGCTAATCCCCACATTTCCTGGACTGCCAGTGGAGTTAGGACTTTTTGCCTTTCTAACTCTACAACTACATCTTCACTTTTGTTCTTGAGATTCCCTGCTTCTGATCCCCTAATCTTTTGTCAACTCTAGTGTCTGTGTCCCTGGGTCACCCTTCTTCCCTTCAGGAATGCTCCTTCCTAGATGAACTCTCACTTTCCCTTTTCTCCACTTCAACCTTGTAGGGAAGGAAAAAGGCACACTATTGATAAGAATGTATCCTTGAGGAAGAGAATAAATACAAACACACTCCCTACCCTTCCAAAATAATTCCCCAACTGCCTTTAATTTCTTCATTAAAAAAGGCACTCAGAAGGTTCCTTTCCCCTGGGAACCTGGTAAAGATAAAATATTAGCAGGAGAGCATTGCTTTTAATAAATAAATGACAGATCTTATTAAAAAAAAAAGACAAGCAAAGGCTTTCTTTCACAAGCTCTAGCATGAGGTTACTAGTAAAGGACTTCTGGAGGCAAGAAAATGAGCTGAACAGGGGATACCATTAACAACCATCCCTAGAAAGAGGTGGGGAATTGCCATGGGCTCCTTCTGCCCTGCAAACTACTCTGGCCACTGGTGGAGTTAAGTGAGAGGGAGAATTGAGTCAGAAGAGACTGGAATGAGGCAGTTATAAGGGAAAGGGGAAAGAAGGCAAGAAGATGCCAAAAATTCCATGAATAGGGAAAGGAAGGAGGTTTCTTAAACCAATCTGTCTGGGCAAGGGTTTATTCACAAAACACACATGTGAGTCCCTAATGAATTCTGGAAACCTTAATAAATGAAGGCTGAGGTCTACATGTATCCCACATACCAAACTCTGGAGGAAATCCAAGGAGATTTGCTATTTCTTTAGGAGTGAAATATCGCAGTTTAAGCATTAACAACTTGGTTATCTTTTCTTCTTGTGACAAATTGGTAAGAGATTTGTAGATATTCTCAATCTGTAAGAAAACATACAAGATAACTGAAAAATTAGTGTGCAACTAGCTTTAAGATCTCCTATGGTAAGACAGTTTACAAACAATGGACATACAGTCTGCAGTAACACATGCCAGCAAAACGTACAGAGCAAAATTTCTCTGTGCGATATACGACGTAATTGGCTCAATAATAGCAATGTAAACTTTGAAAAAGAAAATAGTTAACATTGAACAGACAGGATACTTTTCAGTATATCTGTCATTTTGATCCCTTAAAATTAAATCATAAGAATATAAGCAATAAATGACAATATAACAGAAATACACTGAAAGATAAAAGAAACTTGGCAGTGAAGTCGATTTTATAAAGCTAACCACAAGAT
>NW_012152951.1:1918031-1943359 GCF_000956105.1 Propithecus coquereli | reverse complement strand
GGAAAGCAATAAACCCTTTCCCCTGAAGTACAAGGGCAGAATATGATACAATGAGATGAGTCTGGTATGATTATATCAGGGGCAGTGTTTTGTCCAAGATATCTAGCTAGTAGATAAGAAGAGAATGCTTGAATTGTCAAAGCACACAACTATCTATCAAATGAGTTTGAGCAGCATCTACAAAGTGGATATAGAGATCTTTGGCAAAATTTTTCTGAAAAGACCCAATATTCCCTTTCTTTCTAGGTTTAAAAAAATTGATGAGAAATATATTAAATATTTGAGAAATAACTCAGAGGAAGTCCCCTAAATGTTTATCAATAGATAACCAGTAAAATAAATTATGATATATCTATAATACGAGAAAAGTCCTTTATGTGCTGATATGCAATAATATCCAATTTATATTGTGCAGTGAAAAAAGTTCATATGAGAATGTATATAGTATGCTACCATTTACTTAAAGGGGGAATAAAATATATACATAAAGTGGAATAAAGTCTTACAATCTTCACATGTTTTGAATTTTGAACCATGGAAATATATTACTTATTCGAAAAAGTTATCCTGATATGCTCCAGATGATTCAAGTCTATTTCTTTAGATTAAAATTTAATTTTTCTTATATATTGATCATAAGAATGCATATCATTCTTTGACATTTGATGTGTCATAGAAACAAAAGTGCTACAAAACTAGCAAGCAATTCTATCTATAGAAACCATGTTTCCACTACGGATATTTAAGCTCCTATGAAGGTCACCAAACAAATGACATTGTCTTTTATGGCACTTTTGAGGGTAGTGTACATAATGTTCTGCCAGAAGGAATTTTCACTCATGTTCTACTGGAACACAAAGCAGGCAATTAAGGGCAAAAAAAAAAAAAGAAGTAATTCCAGCAAAAACATTTTATAAAATGTTCCTTGTTTTGAGAAGAACTAAAAAAAAGAATAGCTATAAAAACCTGGTTATTATGGATATAACATGAATAGATCTTTCACCAACTATAGAAATGATGCCTGAAAATGCAGGCTTACGAATAGATCTTTAAAACCTACCCTTTGGTAAAGCACACAGACCTTCTGCAAGTGGGTTTAACAATGTCTAATAAAAGAGCATATCGCAGCAATGACTTTGGAGGTAAAAAGTACTGATTCATGTCAATGTCATCTTCAAGAAAATCTTTTAGCATTTGCACAGAGAGATCACCGTCCTGTTGATTTTTCCTTTCAATTTCTTCTGCAGTTTCAAGCTTAAAAAGAATGGCATCTTTTCCAGAACACTGTGTGCTGCCATCAAAGCAAATATTTGGTTCAATTTTTTCTTCAATTTTATTTTCTGCATCTATTACATATTTTTGTGGGTGTTCAGATTCAATTTTGGGGAACTCCATGAGTACCTGACATTAAGTAAAAATACACAAATTATCAAAATCTTTATTAAAAATAAAAGACAAATTAAGAATGGCCAGTCAACAGTATGCAAAAACTTCATTACCCTTCACAGGGTTGTCATTAAAAGATAGAAAATGTGGTTTACTTATATTTGTACAAGTTATTACAAGTTACTAATCATATAGCCAAAGTGTCATCAGGCTACAGATGATTTATTTCATAGAGTTACTGCCTTCTGTATTTATTAATAAAAATTCAACAAAGTAATAGAAAGTATATTGCATAACAAAGGGCATCATATATGGAAAAGAAGTTTAGAAAGCAACATTAACATTTCTAGAAAATGTGTTTCGGATCAAAGTTTCCCATACTCCTTCATTAAGAAGGAAAAACTGGAATATACCCAAGAGCTAAAGGAAAACTAGTAATTAAAAAAAGAAAAGTGCTTTTCACCATGAAAGGTTATGTCTACTCATGAGCTCCTTGGGAAAAATTTGTTTCTGCAAAACACATGACTATGTATAAAGTCCTATATCATAAAAGAAAAACCATTACAGGCATTTTTAATGATGAAGTCTTTGAAGTCAATGTATCACATTAATATACTCTATACATTGTTTTTGGAATTGCCTGCTATGGAAAGGGAGATATATTAGTATTATAGGGGATTCAAATGACACTACTGATTTCCTATTAGTAGGACATGAGTTCTTAACCTATGACAGTTATAGAGAGCTTCACTGAACCACGGAAACTCAGTTATCCACTCCCATTTTTGATCAAAGCACATAAAATTGCTCGCATGATTAAAGACTCTACCAGTAGCAATTCAGCATTTAATTTTAGCTTATACTAATCATTACTATTAATATATTTTAATCAATTAAGCTAAATAGCACTGGCTTTAAAGAAAATACAAACAATGTGTTAAAATACTCTTAAGCCATCTTTAACACAGAACATTAAATTTTATCAAAGTAACTAATGGCTTCTATCAGGGAGGGAAAATGCAAAATAGTTAATGGTCAGAAGGAAAATTATGGGGGGAGGAAGGAGATAACAGTACTAATGGTATTTTTTTTTCCTTTTAATTGATTTGTTTTCTAATGAAAAAGAAAAATTTTTTGGTTTTTTTTATTTTGTTTAAACCAATAAAAGTGGCATCAGGAGAGGAAAAGGCCTTGGAGATGGCCTTAGGGCATGGTCTATACTTTAGACTCTATAGGATACATATAAATGTACAAAAAGTAGTATTTGAAAATCAATTAGCACACTGATACATATCTGCAATAAATAAACCATACTACTAATAATAACCATACCTGACCAGGGACGTGAAAAGGTAATGGTTCTGACTGAAGCTTTGCGATAAGGAAATACCGTAGCCTTGAATTTGGAATGCCAAGCTGAAAGTAGAATAGAGTAGTTAGTTACTACAGAAAATTCAAGAGATCTGCACTAACTTTAACACCTAGTAAAAAAACTCATAGAGGTATACATTTACCTTCTGCCAGAGCAAAAGCTGCTATCGATTTGCAGAAGACTTCGTGATAGCAAATTCTAAAACGGTTAAGCTTCTGCTCTGTATCTTTATTTGAATGAGGTAAAGCCTGACTCTGAGGTAAAGCCTGACAAATATGTCTATGAGTTACTTTCATTTTACATTTCCCAGATAAGAATATAGATATTTTTAAATTCATTCTTGATATACAGTAATTATAACAAAAATGAAATTCAAACATAGCTGTTCTTCACTATTTATTACTTCATTTACCAAAAAAGGAGAATTCACTATGTTTTAGAAGTTAAAAGGCAATAAATATGAAATAAATTTAAAAAGATCAGATATATTGGCAGTTTCCACAACTTGTATATCTAATTTTTTAAATGGGTTTTCTTTCAATTTCTGGGCAATGAACTATATAATATGGCTAAAGATGATAAGAAACTAACAAGCACAAGGACAAAAAACAGACAGCAACACTTATAAAATCAAAATCTGTCAAATAACTTATCATCGCCAACTACTTCAATTTCTTACCCATGAAATGGAAGCAATGTTTGCAATTTAATGTTATGTCCTCAAAACAGTAATTAGAAAATTACCATATGTTCATTTTATTTTCTATCTTGGATTATTTTGAAGCATTATTAAACTACAGCATACCAATTTATAAATACCAAATTTTACATATTTTCAAAATATGCTATCCTTTATTCTCCAAAAGAAAAATATATTCTTTATGACCTTCAAGCTATATAACTGTTTCATAAAATATGTTTAAATGAATCTATATGCATGTACTACATTCTTTAGAAAGTAATTCCCACACCTGAGCGAATTTCAGAAGGTACCTATAACATCCAAAATGGAGCCATTCTGTTTATTGAATCAAATTTCCTTTGGGGAAAAAAGTCTTTAAATTGTAATTTATATAAGGGTTTATAATTGTAGTACCTACAGAAGTTGGAGATAATAGAAATTCTTGGTACTGAAAGCCACAATTTTCTATTGTTTGTATCAGCAGGTCTCTGAAAAACAAAAGAAAAAAGAAAATCTTTCACCCTTTACTTGGAAATGCGTTCTTATGTAAATATTGTACATAACATTTTAAGTGAAAAATGTAACTCTACTCAAGTTGTTTAGAATGACAATGATTCTAAGTCGTTACTAAGTCCAGTACTTGAGAAATTATATTTAATAAAAAGATGTAGATATTTCTCTATTATAAATACATAAAGCTGCCAGATAAATTATCCAAGTTGATGAAAGTTAGAATCGATAAATTTGCCATAGGAACTAAAACTGTATCTTCAAAGTAGCAAATCAGAAGGGAACACTGTTATAGACAGCAGCTAGATCAAGGACTCAGATGGATGCTTTTTCTGCAGCTGGGCTACTATCTGAAAGAACCCTGACACTGAGCTGCTTCTTGCATCCAACTGCAGGGCAGAAAATGCCTGTCAACAGCACCAATTTTTACTGAAAACATTCCTACTATGAAAGAAATAGGCACAATATAAGTGACTAAAGTTGAGAAACACCATTCTCACTAACATGAGTGCTCATTCTAAAAATACTCAAACATCAAAATGGGAGAGAATCAGTTGAATAAAGCTTTGTAATGCCTTATGTCAGTAGTCAAAAATCAAAACTAATGAATAAAATATATAACATAAATAAATGTCAGAATGTATGCACTTATTTTTAAGATCTTTATTTCACAACAGTTCCTATTATAAAACATACCAAGTCCAAGATACAAGCAAGACAAATACATATTTTTACCTTGTAGAAGATACTTCAAAACCTTTAACATTTTCTAAAAGAATATACTTTGGTAATTTCTGTAATCTAAAAAATAAAAAAATAAAAAACAAATGGAATTCTAAATATCTCATTGCTAGGAAGTAAAAAGTAGAGAAAATCATTACTTGTAAGAAACATGAAGTAACTGTCTGAACTCTCTCTTTCTATAAAGGAGTTTAAAAGGATGGAGACAACTCATATTTTATTCATTTTCCCTAAAAACATGGTACTCTTGATAAAGTTAACATTTGAAATGTTAAATTCCATTGAAGCTTATCTCAAAACATGGGTTTGCACAGGGCCTCTGCACTGCACAGCCCAAAGCGTTGCCATTCACATAGAACGGCAGCTTTGAGGGTTAGCACAAGTTTTCAAACCACAAGTAACACCATTCGCTAACATTAGCATCATCTGTATTGCTACTATGAGCAGAGGCAATAGAATTTAGCTAATAGGCTGTAACTTCCTGCCACGCACTGTGGTGGCGGGCGTGGAATTGTGAAACATTTGCAGTTATTCTATTGGTCATGGCAGAAGATAAATGACATGCACAGTATCTGAAGGGAGCGTGTGTAAACTGCTAATCTCTATAAAACTGCAAACACCACATTCTTCCAGACCGAAAGTTTTAAATTTAAGGTAAGCTTCTACAGAAATCTAAGTTTTTACCTTGGGAGAATATCTAGAATATATAAGAAGCTATTCGTTCTTGGATCAGTCATATCACCCTGCAGGCCAATTCTAAAGGGGTAAAGAAAGCACAAAAAGTTTATCTAGAATCTTATATGGAGATATCAAATCACTTTTAAAAAGTCAAAACTGAGAGAATTAAGTTTGTCCTTACAAAAAACATGAACATCTTGTTGCTATAGAGGACAAAATTCATTTATTTATTTAATTAAAAAGAAAAAAGCCCTATATATCTAATAAATCATACTTAAAATTTATTTTTACAAAGCAATATGCCAAATGAAGCCAAAAAAAAGAACAAGAAATCAATGAGGAATAAAATCAATTACCCTCTTAAAAGCACTTTGTTCAGGAAAAATACACACACACTCACACACACACACACACACACACACACACACACACACTAGCCAACAACCTTTTGCTCTGCCCCAGGTGATACAAGAGTTCATATGAATAGGTAGCAATCTGGAGCTAATGGCATTGGTGACTAATCTAAGCAAATCAGAGTAGTAGGTAAGGCTAAGACAATCTTGTCCAATGTAAAAAAGAGAGACTTAAGCTGAGGACTTGAGTCTATTAGCAGGAGTTGCAACTTGGCTAGACTAACCAGGATCAAGACAGGTCATGTAAAGAGGTAGTATTTGAGCTAACAATTAGATCTTACAACTAAGAGTCTCAATATGATCAAGGATTGAGCAGAAAGGAAGACTTGGATTGGGCCTAAGTAGCAGTAACAGGACCAGGGTTTAAAATCATGCTACTTATTATTAAGAGCTTCATAAACTGACAGAAGGCCAAAACCATCAGTGAGTCTGAGGCTCAGCCAGGGGATTAGACTGGACTTGAACAGATTCCTCAGAAATCTTTGGTTCTTCTTATTCTGTCCCTTTCCTCTCAGAGTTTCAAATGATAACTACAAAATCAGTTCCTGCTGCCGTCAGCAGCTGGAGTTGGGCTAATACAGGGTGGGGGGATGGTAGGGAAGATATTGGGGCCCACCGCAGTGAAATAGGAGGCTTCACAGCGCTGAGGCTGCACTCTGTTTGGATATCATACTTATTGTACTTCACATTATGACTAATGCTGAATTATAAATATAAGTAGACGAAAGGAATTATTTATGAAAAATTTCAAAACTATGAAAACGTAACTGCCGAACTTCAAAGTGTCCATGCTTGAAACTATGGTATTACTTGATTTAACGAGTCCTTCAAAAGTACTCTTTCTTGACAGAGAACTATTTATTATACATACCTTGTGAATGGCTGGCACGGAGGGCTCATTAAAATCATATTGAAAGATAATCTGTCAAACTCTTCTAGCGTAATCCCCTAAGGAATGAACATTTGAGGGGGAAAAAAAAGAATATAAAAACATGGATAGAATGAGGCAGAAGGAAAATACTAATGAACTATAACTAAATATATCAGAAATTATAACATTGTATATAACACAATACTTTTCAAATCAAATTCAGTTAAACTTTCCACAGCAATCTGGTGCAGGACATGGGGCAGTAAACTGAAGCTATTAGAAATGAAGTCACTTCCTCGCCAGGTGCCAGCTCCAGCCAGAGCAGAGCTAGAAGGGCAGTTTCCTGGATCTTAAGTCCTTCTTTCCTCTGTCATGCCTCAAGCATAACACTGCTGTTTTCTGGGGTCAAACATGGAGCATGTTATTTTATAATTAATGACTTTTGGCATAGGGTAGAGGAAGTTTTAAAATATCTATTAATCAATAATTTTCTTTTATTTAGTAAATGTGATATACTAACTAGTCACCATCCCTTTTCATGTATGTCTGTTAAAGGCCTCATTTTTAGATATCCACAATTATTTCATTGTTTTGCAGTTGTACCCAAAGAACTTTAAAAGATTATAGACAAGATTAATCAAAATAATCCCTAATGGGCTAAGTGGTTGAAAAATGTGCTATTTTGATCCTTTTTATATATCAGAAGATGAACAGAGAGAAGCACAAGTCATGGGTTTGCCAACTCTTATTAAGCACTCTCAGTGCACATCCTTAGCCAGGAATTTAAAGAGATCAGCCCAGAATTACAACCTTTCTAATTATAATCCACTTCTAAGAAGTTCAAGTATGAGAGTAAAGCAGGAAAAGCTTTACTCTGAGTTTTGTAAAGAGTGAGTTAACCCCATCCGTGTCAGTTGTTTCCATCGTAGGAAAAGTCTGAATGTGCATGTCTGTCATTTTTGATCACAGGATTTGTAAATAATTTAAGATATATTTGTAAAATGAAATCCAAATTAAATATTGAAAATTTCCCAAAGCACTTCTGGAATCTTGGATTCCCAGGAAAGCAATTTGAAATCTTACACTGAGCAGTGTATGGGGCCTGGCATTAGATAGCACATCACATTCAAGTTCAACAGTTTGTCCATACAGGGCCCCTATGATGAGCAAATGGATATGGATCGATTACAGCTAAATTCCTAAAACTAAGGTAAAATTAAAACAACAGTCTTTTATAGCAATTATACCAGGACTATCCTATCTAGAATCTAAAGAAATTAAACAGAGTCAATGTCTCTAACACAGGTAGACACTAACAAAAAAAAAAATAACAATTTTAAAAGATCTTTGAAAACAATGATTTTTTTAATAGTGTAGGCCAAATAATAAGACAGTTATGCAAAAAATAATCACTAAATTGGACCATTCACAACTTAATTTATTTAATCTGGTATTCTAGGTTAATGAATACATATTTGAATTCAAGAAAGTAGTCATGGAGATACACGAGTTATCTTTAACGATTCGGTATTTTAAAGCTAATGGAAATTTATTCTTTTTCTACTATATGGCCATACAAATTAATGAAAATACTTTTGCTTTCATACAGTATTAGATCAAGTCAGTGTGGTAACACCATTTATCCCATGTTCATGGGCAGTTGTTTATGTCCCTCTGCCTGCCTTATTGCTTCTTTTCTCAGAAAGTTTCCTGGATATTCTTACACTTAATTTTCTTCTGCTTAACATCATTTTTCTGTTGCTTTTTTAAAAATGTTTTCTACCTCTGTTAAAAATACTATCTGACTAGGCATGGTGGCTCACGCCTGCCTGTAATCCCAGCACTTTGGGAGGCTGAGGCAGAAGAAGGATTGTTTGAGGCCAGGAGTTTGAGATCACCCTGGGCAACACAGCGAGACCTCCATCTCTACCCCTTGTCCCCCCAAAATTAGCTGGGCATGGTGGCATGTGCCTTTGTTTTTTTGTTTGTTTTTTTTACCATTGTTGATTTAAAGTTTACTTTATTTGATATGAGAATGGCTACATCTGCTTGCTTTTGGTTTACATTTGCATGGAATATTTTTTCCATCCCTTTACCTCGAGTCTGTGCGAGTCCTTGCAAGTTTCTTGGAGACAGCACATACTTGGGATGTGTTTCTTAAATCCATTCAGCCAATCTAATTCTTTTATGTGGGGCATTAAGACCATTCATGTTCAGTGTTAGTATTGATATGTGGGATACTGTTCTGTTCATAATGTTGAATGATACCTTGTTTTGTTTTCCCTCTTGTGCTATTATTGTATTAGAGCTGTGAGCTTTAACTTTTAGGTGTTTTTACACTGGTGTGTATCTATCGTGCTGTTCCATGTATGATACACTTTTGAGCATTTCCTGTAGGGCAGGTCTAGTAGTTACAAATTCCCTTAGTGTTTGCTTTTCTGGAAAAGTCTTGATTTCTCCATCATTTATGAAATTTCATTTTGCAGGATATAAAATTCTTAATGGGCAGTAGTTCTGTTTAAGAAGAGTAAAAATGGTACCCCAATCTCTTTTGGCTTGTAAGGTCTCTGCTGAGAAGTCTGCTGTTAACCTGATGGGTTTTCCTTTGTAATTTAGTTATTGCTTTTGTCTTGTAGCTTGTAGCATTTTCTCCTACACTTTGACTTTGGCTGGGTTGATGCCTATGTGTCTTGGAGATGTCCTGTTTGCTATGAATCTTCCTGGTATTCAATGACCATCTTGTATCTGGATATTTGAATCTCTGGTGATACCAGAGAAGTTTTCCTCAACAATTCCACAATACCACTACATGTTCACTAGAATGGCTAAAGTTTAAAAGACTAATAGCAAGTGTTGGCAGAGATGTGAAACTTCTCACTTAAATATTGATTGTGGGAATGGAAAATGGTAAAAAATCTTTTGGAAAACTATTAATATTTTCCCATAAAGTTAAAGAAATTTAACACATAACCCAGCAATTCCCCCTCTAGGTATTTCATTTCACAAGAAATGAAAACAAAGGTCCACACAAAAAATTATACACAAATGTTCATAGCAACTTTATTTGTAATAGCCAAAAACTAGAAACAACTTAAATGGCAATAATCATGTGAATAGCTAGATATATATTATAGCAGATGATATTCCATTGTATGAAATATCAATCAACAATTAAAAAAAGAGCAAGCTATCAATGTACACAACAACATGGATGAATTCCAAAAATATCAACACTAAACCAAAGCAGTTACACTCAAAAGAGTTACACTCTATGGTTTTATTTATGATATACTACAACGGGAAAATTTAATCTATAATAAAAGAAAGCAAATCAGTGGTTGCCTGGGTTAGGGCTGGAGACTGACCAAAATAGGGCACTAAGGAACTAGGTAGTGTGATGGAAACATTGCATGTCTTGATTGTGGTGGGGGTGGTTACATAGTTGATGTGTTGGTAAAAACTCAAACTGCACACTTAAAATGGGTGCAATTTATTGTATGTAAATTATGGCTTCATGAGAAATTCGTAGTAAAATTTTTCATGACCAGAAATTGGTAGAAAAAAACAAAATTTCATATTATTTTGAAAATAACTTAATGTACATTGGTGTTAAACACTTCTGCTGAGTTCATAACAGGTGAAATGGGTTAATTTTGACAAATTGGCCATAATAAAAAGCATTCAGTAAGTAATAACCAGTGACTGCCTCCCTTGTTTTTACCACATGCTATATATATTGTACGAGTATTGAATAAAAGCAAAGAATTAAAGTTTAATATCACCACAGACAGAACTAAGCATCTAGAAGTCAAGCATATTCTTACATTTTAATCCTTCCTCTCAGAGACCAAAATATTGATCTATCTCTACAGTTGGAAATTAAAAAAAAAAAAATAGCAGGCTATCTTCTGATAATCTACAAAAATGTTAATTCCCTTCTCCAAACTTTTTATTTAAATATGACCTATCTTCCAATTAAGCGCCCAGAAACCAGTATTTGACAGTGTTTTTCAATCATTTTCATTGCCATATATACTTGTTAAAATGGTAATAATTACTCACTTCAATTGTCTTGGCCAGTAACTGTGTCTGAGGAAAATTATACTTGTATACTTCATTAGCAACAGTATTTACATCAATGGCAGCGACCACTTGTGCAGGTATACCACTTTCTGTAATGAAAAATGGAATATCCTAAAAAGAAAAGTCCTCAAAAAGAAAAGTTCATTATAGAAAGAAGTCAAAATAGCAGAATTTAGTAGTACATTTCCTTACTTCCTCATTTATCTAGCCAAATCTCAGATTGTTGATGGAGGGCCAGGAGCTAGGCATGAAGTAGAATATTTGAACATGCACTTCTCGTTCATCTCTCTGACAGCATTCCAAGGCTAAAGATAAGATTTAAATGTTTTAGTCATAACCTCTTATATTTGCTTTCCTCCTTCATTAAGATAGATGCCTATGAGTCAAACAGAAAGTTTTCCTAAGTTAAAACAAACAAAAATAGGAAAGTCAAGTATATTCTGAAAAGCCACATCATTTGGAACTTTACGTAAATAAATTACCATTTGTTCCTCACTTCGTCACATTAATACAAAGTTGCTTCACAATTACCACTGAAAAGGTTTTCAGGTAATTTTTTTTTTATTAACAGCTTTATTGAGATATAATCCACATACCACAAAATTCACCCAATTAAAGCTTAGATAAGTTTTAAAATGAGGTGAAAAATTAATTGGTGTCAAAATGTAAAAGGCTCAAAGACCAAAAATTTAAAATTTTGACAGACCAGAGAGAATATGAGAAGAATAAGGAAAATAATCATAAAGGTGGGCCTTTACTGCCCTTCTGTCTTGCTGCTCAAGAAAAACATTTTCAAAATGTGTTCAGGTTCAGAGAATTCTAGTATATTCTTTAATAGCAGTCAAAATTTGAACTCTGTAATTGTAGCAGCTGCTATATTTTGCAATTACCACTCTCTTCACCAAAACATGTATAAAAGCAATTATGTGCGCACTCTATCCTAAATCAGGAGAAAATGTGAAGAGTTTTAAAAAGGAAAGTATTTGAGACTTCTTAAGAAAATCATCAGAGAAAACAATTGCAATTACATAGTAGCTCCAAATAGTTATTTCTTTAATAACCACTTGCTGATTAATAGTTAGCTTAGCTTAGCCCAGTATCAAAAAAGGAAAAAAAAGTTAGGATCTGAGGAGCTGGGGCTCAGGTAGCAGACACCTGGAAATAAAACCAGATCACGGCACATAGAGCAAGGAGAAAGGCTCCACACACTCACGAAACAATCACAACCTGACACTGCGGCCTAGAAGAGATGAGGCCAGAGACAAAGGCACAAGTGTCTCCGAGTAAGTACTTGCTGGGCAAGACGCTCAGGCAGGACCAGTTACCCCGGGTATCCTGCTGAAAAGGAAGGTCCCCTAGGCTTTGTACCCTAGAAGCTTTGAGGTCTGGTTAGTAATACCATAGGTAGTCTCCACTGAGTTTAAATTCCGTAATTAATTACTTGCTTTAGTATAAATTTAAAGTCATAAATGGTATCTTTGTCAAAGGCATCAGATCTTGGAACATAAGTCAAGGAGGCTTCTAAACAAAAAAGCATTAGTACATAAGAATCAATTTGCAAAATCACAGAACTAAGCTAATCCTTGTAAGAGCTCAAAATTAAATAAACATCATTGTACTATTTTACTGCTTTGCTAAATATGCTGTACTCATCATGATATAGCCTGCTTGCATTCCCACTACATATGCAGCAAACTGGGATTATCCTGGAGTTGGTTAATATGACTTTTGTCTTTTCTCAGGCTGAGTGAAAATCCACGGAGATGTGCTAAATCTGTACCATAATCAATAATTAATTTTATGGTCTTGCATTATGTGCCTAGAGGTCATAAAAACTGACCAAAAACCAACCACCAAATGAGTGTTTCATGTAGAGATCCAAAAACTGATGAACTGAAAATTCCTTCTCAGGAAAGACCGGATTTTTAAAGCCAATAAGCAAATGTACTCTGGGCATAAATTGATGTATATATTTTAGACTGTTTCAAAATTAAGACCTATTGTATAACCTAAAATGTCACTTCCATAAAGATAAATGGAAGTATTAAGATATTACTGACACTAATTCAACTTGCCTTTTCAAAACAATTGTTTGGAGGATACTGATGTGTTTCTAAGGAAAAAGTTGAACTTATACATAACAATTTTAAAAAGCAAGCCTGTCAATTCTGTCAAAATCTTAAATTGAGCTCCAAAGAAACGTTGTCTTTACATTTCCTAATATACAGTTTAAATCTGTAGTCTCTAAAAATCTTTACTTTCAAGCTGCACACACAGATTTTTAAAATATAAAACTAAAAATGTCAAAGTGAAAATTCTCTAGAATTTTGCCTAGCTGAACTCCACCACTTCAGCGATCTCATAGTAGTAGTTACCAAAGGGGAGAAAGAATCAGGAAAAGGGATCTGTCAGGATCTTTTGGTGGAAGTGGAGGGAGGGGATGTGTTTTCAGTACTTTGATCTATTACTTTGCCTGGATTTTATTCATGATACTTCAGTTACTTTTCGGGATTTCATATTTATCGATAGGAAGCATGGGTAAATAAAAGGTGAGACATCATAGTTAAAGAAACACAGTAAATATAATTTTAAAACATTGTCAGACTGGATCTATAAGGATAGGATAAGGGTATCATGCTTCCATTTCTATGAGGACTGAATTTTAAAAGGCAGATTTAGTTATATCAAGAGAGATTTCTATATGAGATGTTAGGAATGCCACTGAGAATACATACATAATTCTTGCTCTCAAGTATGTTTCTTATTATATTTATAACGAGAATCACACACATACCCTAGGTTTGAATATTAATAATTTTCCTTCTTTTTCTGGTCACTCTCTCTGGAAAAGGGAAGAACTTCTGGTTGGTAACAGTGAAAAGGTTTACAAGTTCACACACTCTACTTGATTTTCCTAACCAAACAAATAAAAAAATTTAATTGTTCATGTGCAGTTATTTAGGTAGTAAGAAATCAATATTTAAAAAATGTAAATATAGAACTAACCAGCCCACTTTGAAATAAGATAAGAAAGTGGTTTTTTAAAAATTCTTTTCCTTCTTTATCATTTATTTTCTGATCTGTATCTCATATAGGTGAATAACTATTTGAATTACTCATAATAATCACACCTGAGACATTTAATCAGGTATGTTAACACTGACATCTAGTTGTAAAATGGAAGATCAGTTGAACACATCCAATGCCTATTTCCTTTGGTTCAGAGTGATAGCTTAATTAGGAAAGAAAGCACTAAGCACAAACAGACCAGTAAGGATGCTCTCTCTCTCTCTCTCTCTCTTTCTCTCTTTTTCCCCACTTCCACAACTCCCCCAGCCCCAAACCTGTGGCTTTCCTTGGCAGAACAGAAGAGAAAATGCAATTAGCCACTTTTGGCAGGGCCACAGTTAGTCCTGAGGGTGCAGGGCACCTCTATTTCCAGGAGCACACGTTGGTCCCTGAAAAGATTTATTTCTAAATATAGGTAGCTGAAATTAGAGTTAACTTGAAACTCTAGAACAGCACCATCCAATAGAACTTTCTGTGATAATGAAAATGTTCTGTACCGGCGCTGCCCACTATGGTAGTCACTAATAATGACATACGTGGTTATTAAGCACTTAACACATGGCTAGTGCAACTGAGGAACTGAATTTTTAATCTAATTTCATTTCCATTAATTTAATTTAAATGGCTACATATGGCTAGTGGCTACCATACCGGGTAGCCATCAACAAAAATCCTGGACAGAAGACAGCATGGATCGTGGGGACAGCACAGCCTGTGGAGTCAGGAATAAATGATAAAACAATGAATCCCTGCTCCCACAGAGCTTCAGACAAGGAGAAGGTTCCAGACATTTTAAATAACATTATCTTAGTACGTTCATTTAGAATATTGTCTTTTTTCTACTCAAAGATCATGAAACGATTTGATTTTACTTTCTCACACACATCTTTGAAATCAGGGTCTTTATCACCAATAGAGCCACTTTTCAAGTTCTCTACCATAGTGTTCAAGGGGACATCAACTTCCCCTCAGTCAAAGTTACTTGAGATCTAGCATTTTTTTGAGTTCATGCATGATGCTGTCACTGGAAATTTTATGCCAACCACAAATACCAATTAGCTATTTTGATTTCCACAAAGTAACCACCTACTGTATTACTTTGTAATTTTCAAAAGGCCTGTTTACAATGACATCTGACACTTGTAATTGTGAGGTCATCCCCCTGAAAATTATTTCCAAATCTTTAAATCCATATGTATGGATTTATGGCCACTGATTTTTGATTTTTGGCCACTGAGTGACATCAATAAGCATCCAGAACTGGTATCAAGTTTCTTCACGCTAATGTAACTTATTCTCCAAACAGCATTTTATTGCTTTGCTATTTAAAATAAAGTTCAAATTGAAGAATATGAAAATCTTTCCTGAATTCTAAAATATAAAGCCATACTGTCTTTTTAAAGTATAAGTATTTGGATAAAATGAATAGCTTACATTGAAGAATTTATGACAAATGTGTCTGTAAGAGTGTATGCATATATGTTTGGGTTTTTTTATTTAAGATAATGGGATTATAAGCCTTTTGATTTTACAGTCATGGGAGAAATGCAAAAGTTGATCTCTTTATAGAAACAGACCCCTGAATTTTAAGTATATTGCCCTTGCCATACATTGATATACTGAGCCACAGAACAATCCAGAAAATGGTAGATTCACAGCTTTTCCCTCAAACCATGGTCATCAATATTCTGACAGTTCAGAATTGACTGAAAGAAATCACATTGAATGGAAAACAAGCTAGAGATAAAGGACTATTAAGATAAAACCAACAAAGAGCATCATTAAGTTTGAATATTCAAAGGATATAGTTTTAATAATTGACTCCGCAAGCAATAACTATGAAAACAAATTGGGAACACAAAAATAACATAACATGCATTCTGAAGATGCAGGGAAATTATTCTGGTACTTTATTTTATCACCTAAACCTCAGAGGTTTTAGGATAAAATTTAAACATGGTAAAACTACATATCTAGTATTATTTGATCAATTAAAGTTCCAACTACTTCTAACTAGAATTAACTGCAAATCCCTCGAATTATGGGTTCTTTCTGGACCAAAGTTCACCTATAATATAAGGCACACTCCAGGGCCTCTGAGGGTGTGTCTGTGCTGAGAGGCTCTGGCATTTGTTTCTCAAGTTGTCTCATTCACTGAGCACTGGAGATTATCAACTTCACTATTGAGTTTGAAAAAAAAAATCACTAATGGATGCCCAAGAACCATTAATGCTCAACTCTCTAATGGAGCTGTTTTACTTTAGTCCGAAGGGTTTTGCTAGGTTTGTGGTGATTTAAAGTCCCAGAATGAAAAGAATTAGTGGATAAAGTAAAAGCAACTCTTGGTCCAGGTGAAGTAATGGTATTTTTTTCAATCTCAACACACACTCTATTTCCTGAAAATGAGATGTAATTTTTTGCTTTTAGACAAGATGAGAGCTGGTTGGTACTATTCCTGAATAGCACTTTTCAGCTTTCTGATAACTTTCCATGGGGAAAGCAAAAGGCAACAGAGATTTTAAGAAGGTTCTAGATAACAACAACTTCCAAATTATACATATAAACTTAATCTCACATATCATTATGATAATAATCATTTTGTAATTACTTATAGATTTGCTCTCATATTTCAGCTTCTTTTCAACTTTGCACAAAAAAAGGTCATATTTTTTGACAGGAACAAAAGAGTGAAAAAATGAAACACCTGAACTTCATTTTTTGACCACAGCTCATTGCTAATATATGAATTAAATTCTATATTGCGTAAAGACCAATTTATTCTCAAAAGACTTGATTATTTTGAGAATATTTATAATTTTTTATCATATAGTTCTGAAAAATCTGTTATCTATTAAAATTTCACACACAATCAAGCATACAAAAACCTCTCATGATTCAGACTTAGTACTAAAGTTTAAACTTAACACAGTAGAATGGTATCTACTTCAAGCTATATATATTTCATAGCAAACATGACTCCAATTCATTGTTTCATTTGCCCATTCATTCATCCAACAAATATATATATATGTATGTATATATAAGCAATGTTCTAGACAAAGTCTGTCCTATCATGGAGACAGATAATAAATATTATATGCCTAACAATTAAAAACACTATAGAGAAAAAAAAAAGCAGAGTCAGCCTGACAGCGTGGGAGAAGGGAGTGGTTCTATTCTGAACATAGGTTGATTGGAGAATGTCTCTTTAGCAGCAACCTCCAGGAAAGGAGGGAGCAGGCCTGGCAAGTATCTGGGAAGAGAACTTTCTAGGACAGAAGAAGAGACACTGCAAAGGCCAAGAGATGGGAGCATGCTGGTTTTGTAGCAGGAACAGCCAAAAGGCCAGAGAGCCTGGAGTAGAGCAAGCAAGGGGACAGACAACCACAGGATGTGTGGCCCGAGATGGAAAGATGCTCTAGCCTAAGCAGGCCTGGGAAACTTGTCCGGGATTCTGGCTTTTATGGATTGATATGAGAAATGCCTCAGGAATTTTAATCAGAGGAATGACTTATCTGACATATTTTTTAAAAGGTCACTCTGGCCACTCTATTGAAAACAAACTTGAGGTGGTGGAGCAGAAGCAAGGACACCGGTCAAAAGGCCATTACAATAATCCTTTGTCCAGGGTCTCCGGAAAAGCAGCTCAGGCAGAGCTTAGCTGCAGATGCTTTTTCTGGGAGGAAAACTCCAGGGTAGCAAGAGTGAGGGCAGTGAGGCAGGGAAGGAGGGAAAGCCAACCAAAGGCAGTGATTACCAAGTTGGTCACAGCTTCACAGGCAGCTCGGCTGACCCCTCTGGCATGAGGGACTTGGTAGGGCCAGACTGTCTGGGACCACCACACCTCGGAGCTGTCAAGGGGAGGACTGTATAGGAGGTGATGAGAAGCCTTGCAGTTGAGACGCCACTGAGTCTAAAACAGCACTTCCCATGTTCCCACATGCATTTGAGCAAGGAGCACTGCTGGCGGGAAGGCGGATAGGGGTGTATCTGCTGGCTCCTTTCTCCTCCTGTCCCTTACTGGTCAAAGTCACCCCTGAGGCATGACACTCCCCCCTTCCCTGTCCTCCAGCCCCACTTCAGATTATGCTATCTGGCCCCTCTAGACAGCTGCTGGAGCAGCCAGATCCCATGCCCAAGACCCAGCACTTCATCTGAGCCCACAGACTAGGGGTGGACTGATCATTCTGAGGCCTCAGAGCCCAGTCACCACCCCCTGGCAGTGTTAGATGAAACAGCAGCAGCATTAGCCAGGATGCAACACCGAACAAGCAGCCCAGAGCCCAGGAGGCGGGTGGGGCCAAGAGAATCTAGGGTGGAATTCTGACAAAATAGGAGGGAGATTATTAACCATGTCGTAAAGGTGAAAATGGAGAGATACGATAGGAATTATAAATGTAATCTGAAGGCATAACCTATAGAATTACCTGATGTGAGTAAAAAAGAAGAAAAAAGGATGCCTCCAAGGCTCAGGTCTGGACAGCTGGAAGGATAGAGCCACCTGTTACTGGGATGAGGCAGGCTGCAAGAGTAGCGAGTTTTAGAGGAGGAAGGAGACCAGCAATTCAGCTTTGGACATCCTCAGAGTAAACAGAGATAGTGGGAACAACAATAAATGCTGCCTAATAGAAAAATTACAGAGAGGCTTACTTCAAAATCAGTCCAAGTTGTGAAAATAATTGGCCAATATGTGTGGCCCTGGCACCTCTTCTCACTCACAACTCCAGCATCTCCTCCCACACCTCCCTCTTGCTGCCCATTGGACATCCTGAAACATGCACCAATGAACACAATTTTCAGGATGCTAATATATGTGTTCCCCTTCCCCACTAAATAAAAGCGGGCGTCAGGGTCCCTGCTCAAATACATATGGGAAGCACTGTTTTACACAAACAATGTCTTTACTGTAGGGCTTCTCAACACCTTTGATACATCTGACTTGTCCTGAGAATGTCTCAAGGAAAGATATCTTGTGAAGAGTTTCTAAACTTATTCGACCATCAAGGCACACTGCTTAATCGCTCTCAGAAGACAGCTGCACAGGATACCAGCTAAGAAACAGCAACTAATCGAAAAACTCATTTTAATCTTTATTTCCCTTGGTTTGTATCATCTAGTCCCTCCTTCTTGAAATCCTCTCATCCCTTTATTTTCATGCACAAGGTTCTTTGGTTCTCCTCCTCAGTCTCTAGCCTTTCCTGGCTCAGCTTCCCTCCTTGAATATTCTTTCTCTGCCAACCCACAAAATGCTACTGCCCTCAGTGTTCCATCTTGTTGGTCCTCTTCTCTATACACCCTCCATATATACACTAACATATCTTTATCTCCTTCCTATTTCTCCCCAATCCAAAATGCACAAGCAGTTGCCTACTCGACATTTCCATGGGTCTCATGGACAGTTCCAACTCTGTTAATTCCAACATGAAACCTATTACTTCTCCCCCATCATGACTTGCAACTATACTATCTGATAAGTCACCCAAATAACCACCAAGTTATACTGATTTTTAGCTCCCATATATCTCCGAATAAGAATGTTCTCTAATCATCAGCTCTGCCTAAAGTCATCATCTCTAACAATAATCTCCTAACTGGCTGCCCTGCCTCTAATCTACCCTCCCTTAGGACCATAGGGAAAAATGTCTAGAAATAACTGCGGTAGGTTCATTAGCTTTCATTAATTAACCAGGCTTACAGGATAAAAATCCAAGCACCTTATCAGAAATGCCAGTTCATAATTTGGCACCTCTTAAACTTCATCTTCTTCTCTTTTTTTGTAGTGCTTACACTGGGAAAGTATCTTACTTAGTATAGCACATATACAACTCCCCACAGACCATGCTATTCCCTGTCTATATAAGATGTTCCCTCTGTGTGGTACACCCTTCCCCTTCTTGATTATCTGGAAAACTGCCAATCATCCTTAAAAATCCTGCTTGAAAAAAATAGGACAAAATTGAAGGGCAAATCACCAATTAGATAAAACAAAGTAAAATATGTCAAAAGTAGAAATGAGGCAGTTGATGTCCTAGATGTAGATAGAGCTCTTATAAAGCAATAAAAAAATAAAGATTGTACCAATGGCAATATGAACAAGTTACAACAAAAACCAATAATAAGCATATGAAAATATTCAATTTTCTAAGTGACATCAGCCGTATTACTTATATACTACGTACCAAGAACTATGAATATAATGATCTAAAATTCATGGTCCTAAACCGCAATTACTTTTGCACCAACCTAATACATAAGGTGTATGTAGTATACATTGTTTCATCTTCCTAACAGGCCCATAAAGTTAATATTATTATCCCAATTTTATCAATGAAGAAACCCAATACAATTAAGCTAGTTCCAAATAGTGTAGAAAAAAGATAAGAACTAACTTTACTGAGTACCTACATTATATTTTGTACATCATTTGTTTTATTTAAATCCCATAACACCCTGTGATAAGGTACTACCATGTACATCACACAGATAAGGTACCTGGGCTCAGAAAGGTTAAATAACCTTCCAGTATTCACACAGCTGGTGTGTGGCAGATCTGTCTGATTCCTAAATAATGACATTGGAGGTATCACTCCAAGAAACATATGGAGAAAACATTGGGGAAAAGGCCAGAGAAATGAACCCAAAGTGGATACAGTTTGGGAGATCTGTCCCCTAGCGGAGAAGGTAAAACACTTTCTAGAGAATCAAGAGGGCAAATGTGTGTAGAATAGTCTATTCTCTTCTCTGCCATCTCTTTTATCTCTTCATATTCATTCTATGTCATCATTTATGACTATAAATAATGCTTTCCTTCACCAATGTATTTCTATGTAATTCAAATTTAGTCTGAAAGTTCTTTGACAACTTCAAATATCTAATAATCAATTTCTTCTAGAGGTGACTTTTAATGACATGTAATAACTTTCTATAACTTTAAGATTCATGAATAAGGGTTGCTCTTATTTATTGAGTACTTACTACATTCTAAGCACTATTGAAGTACTTTTTAAAAATGAATTTATAATCTCACAACTCCCCTTTGGGGTAAGTACTATTATTGCCCCCATTTTATAGAAGAAGAAATTGAGGCAAAGAAAGTTTGGTTTTTGTCCAGCGTCACATAGCTAGAAGTGACAAGCAAGATTTCAACCACGGCCTTCTGACTTCAGAACTCTATTCCTAAACTGGTAGACTAAACTGCCAGATTTCAACCAAGGCCTTCTGACTTCGGGACTATACTCTTAAATTGGGAGACTAAACAGCCTCTCCCACAAACTGCCTTACATAAACACTGCCTACTATTACTATTTCATAGCACCAACTTATATAATGACACAATATAATAAAGACCTCACTGATATAAAAATCATTTTTCAAACTATTCGACACTACCAAATCACTATCAGAGATAGTTTAAGTATCAAACACTAAAAAATTGATAGAATTTGCAAAGTAGAAAACCCATAACAACTGAAGGATTCCTAAAAGCATTTAGCAAAGGTAACAAAGAATGTAAGATGCATGTGTGTGTGTGTGTGTGTGTGTGTGTGTGTGTGTGTGTGTGTGTTTCCACTACTGATGTTTCTTCCAAGTGAGTGGTTTCCATTCATTTTTAAACTCCTCCCTCATCCCATCCCTTTACCTCCTCTTCCATAGAAGGAGGAATAACTTTTCTAATCAGCTAATTTGGGAAGAATAAACTGGCCATTCTTGGCTCAGCTCCACCTGTCTTCCTTTGGGGAATAAACTAGGAAAAGGGAACATGTGCTCTGCCCAGAAGGTATGCTGCCTAATTCTCTGATTCAATACTAGCTGACCCATTTTGCCCTCTCACGAAGCTACATCATTCAGCTCAGCCTTTATTAATAATAAAAATGATACAGATGTTTATTTCCTATTTGCCTTATGCTTTTATTTCTCAATTCATTCAGAATTTGGAAGTGGAGTGCTATTTATTGAGCCTTCATTAAAAAACCCAATAGATAGATCCTAAAACAAATTAAACTGGTCATCTATTCATTAGCACTTAGGAAGTAATTTGATCTGTGGACTACAGTAATGAATACTCTTCAGTGAAGTAAGCGTACATTATTCATCATATAAAAGATAAGTAATTCGATCGTCCAATGGGAAGTTAGGATTCTCCTTTACTGAATACACAAAATTCAACCTATGTATTTCTTCTTATTTCAAGTTTGGAAAAACACAATCTACTAATTTCCACAGATATCAGAGAACAAATTAATGTAGGGTGTGTCCCAGCGAAGGAAGGAAAGCCCCCTGAACTCACCACGTGGGTTCTTGGCTTCACAGTGGAAAGAATTCGAGAGCGAGTCAACTAGTGACAGAAAGTTTATTGAGAGACAGACAATAGATCTACTCCACAGACACAGAGTAGGGGTCCTCTCCTGAGCAGGAGGCACACCCCTTATGGGGCAATGGTAATGTTTTTAAATATTCAACAGTTATACATGACCACCATTGTCTTGAGGTCAGGTCAAAAAGGTTAATCATAAATTGCTGTCATAAAAAGGTAAGTGCAAGCAGTTTGTAAGGCATCTGGCTTAGTAATTCACCCACCCTCAGGTGGTCCCAGGCCAGCAACTTGCTGGCGACTTCCCTGTTCAGCGTGGTTAGGGTCTGGCATCAGTCAAAATGGCTGCTTTCAGGCTCTCTTGACTTTCATATTTTGCCTTATCCCAGTACATTAAAAAATGACAAATATTTTTAAATGGGACAAATTTATACATTGTTCCACTTTAAATCTGACATGTTATATAAGAGTAACTATGAGAAAATAGGCATAAAAAAAGAAAATTTTACAATCCCAAAGACAGAAAGGTTTAAAAGAAGAAAAATTAAGTAGTTCATATTCCAGCCCCTTACAACTGATATTCCAAAAATATCCTTAAGTGACATTCAGATCTACATGGAAAAACACTTTATTATAATGTACTTGCCCAATTCAGTTATAAACACATCTAGTTACAAAGTGGTTTGGTAGAGTCCCAATTTGGCATATAAATCATTGAGAAATAAAGACAAAGAGATTCAGAAAATGAACAGCCTAATGAGTGACAAGGAGGGGCTTAAAACTTTAACAGAAACTATTAAAGCTGAGCGATTGTTACTAAATATGATGAAGTATTTTGTGGCTAAAACTCAAAACCAACACTTTGGAAGACCTTTAGAAATTATTTGGAAGGGCAGGTCTTTTTGCTTTTAAGGCTGTCTCCAATATTTGACTACATAGAAAATAGTTTAGCCAGGCACAATGGTGTGTGCCTGTAGTCCCCGCTGCTAGGGAGGCTGAGGCAGACAGATCACTTGAGCCCAGGAGTTTGAGGCTGTCGTAAGCTATGATTGTACCACTATGCTCCAGCGTGGGCAAGAGAGTCAGATCCTGTCTCTATTAAAAAAAAAAAAAAAAAGTCATCCAGCTACCTTAAACCACATTTTACTCTTCTCCTGCTATTATATTTTAAAATGAGAAAATACAGAATCTTATTTGCATATATTTGCAGGGGGCCTTACAGGCCCCACTGACACATAACCCATGACACTACTTCTTCCACTGCTTTCTGATAGGAGATTATTTTCACTTGGAAGATTCTCATCAGTCACAACTTTGCAGACTCTACAAGCATAAATTATATCAAAGTGTGCGTAAATAGTTCCTGTACAGGGCAAACATGTATTAAAGAATGTAACAGACATTGTTATGCTGTGGCCATCTAGAATCTTTGCCTGTTTCCTATAGTTTGAAAATTTTGCCACATTATGGGTCCCTTCTTCACAAAACAAAAGTCAGAACTGATTTTCCCAGCTTCCTGCGTCTGGTAATTATCTAGTGCTCACCAACTAATTGTGTCCATATAACACTTCAATTCAGAAGCAGCACTGTACAGAAACAATTGAGAAAATCCCTCTTATTGGTGAGGGAGGTGATAGAGGCATCCACCTCTCAGGGGAAAACTCTGATGGCACTTCCAGCACCCAGTCCCAGCAGTCCCCAGAGTGTGGTTTGAGCAGTGTTCCTATGGACCTAACCTGTTGTCAGGTGTTCTGTAGATTTTGTGAGTTTTTAAATGTTCTTTAATATTTCTTTTCTGTTTATATTAGCCAGAAAGTAGATTCTGTGGTTTGCAACTAAGAACTGAATATGATACCAAAAAAGAATTTGGGCTAAGCAAACTACGGTTTTTAACAAAATGATGGCAGAATGATTATCAATTCAATGATAACAGTCACCTACAGAGAGTATGGTACTGTGCTAGATGCCATACAGAAACAAGGAGAAAAAGCACAGAATGTGGACTATGTAAACACATGGCCACGCAGATAAAAAAATAAAGTTAAATGAAATTTAGAAAATATAGAAGCATCTATGTTAGTGACTGCAGCAATGCAATAGCATATTGCAACATTGGTAAAAACAAAAAATTTTTAATAAGGTATTAAAATGTTCATTGGGTTTGGGGTAAATCTCTCACGTTGTGAATGAAATTAAATATACTTTGTATAACTATTAAAATTCAATAATGTGTGGAAAACATTTGCAAATCATATATATGACAAGGGATTAATATCCAGAAAACATAAAGAACTCCTATAACTCAACAATAAAAAATATTGCAAAATGGGTAAAGGACTCTATACTGAAGATATGGATATGACCAATAAGCACACGAAAAGATGCTCAACATCTTTAGTTATCAAAGAAATGCAAGTCAAAACCAAATCATTTCACATCCATTAGGATGGCTATAATTGAAAAAAACAAAAAACAAATGGAGGGCATGGCGATGGAGAAAATGGAACACTCATGCATTGCTGACAGAAATGTAAAATTGTGCAGCTGCTATGGAAAACAGTTTGGTGGTTCCTCAAAAAGGTAAATAGTATTATCATATGATCCAGCAAGTCCACTGCTAGGTACATACCCAAAGAAATTGAAAGTAAGGACTCAAACAGATACTTACATACCAATATTCAAAGCATCATTATTCATAATAGTTAACGGGTTGAAACAACCCAAATGTCTATCAACAGATGAATAGGTAAACAAAACTGTACATATATACAATGGAATCATATTCAGCCATAAAAAGAAATGAGGTACTGATACATGCTACAACATGGATGAACCTTGAAAACATGTTAATACTAAG
This sequence comes from Propithecus coquereli, assembly GCF_000956105.1. Lineage (NCBI taxonomy): Eukaryota > Metazoa > Chordata > Mammalia > Primates > Indriidae > Propithecus > Propithecus coquereli. The sequence continues at coordinate 1,918,386 of NW_012152951.1, read as the reverse complement.
TGAAATAAGCCAGACACAAAAAGACAAATATTGTATGATTCCGCTTATATGAGGTACACAGAATAGACAAATTCATAAGGCAAAGTAGAATAGAGGTTAAACAGAGGTTACTGGGGTCTAGGGGAAAGGGAGCCTGAGAGTTATGGTTTAATGGCTACAGAGCTTCTGTTTGGCATGATGGAAAAGTTTTGGAAATGGATGGTGGTGACAGTTGCACAACATTGTGAATGTACTTAATGCGACTGAACTGTACACTTAAAAAAAAGTTAGTACATTTTATGATATGCATATTTTACCACAATAAAAAATTCCATTTTAAACCTTATATAAAAATCACTCAAAATTGAAGTTCATT
>NW_012152951.1:1910088-1917196 GCF_000956105.1 Propithecus coquereli | reverse complement strand
AAGGTATTAAAACGTTCATTGGGTTTGGGGTAAATCTCTCACGTTGTGAATGAAATTAAATATGCTTTGTATAACTATTAAAATTCAATAATGTGGGGAAAACATTTGCAAATCATATATATGACAAGGGATTAATATCCAGAAAACATAAAGAACTCCTACAACTCAACAATAAAAAAAATTGCAAAATGGGCAAAGGACTTGAATAGACGTTTCTCTATACTAAAGATATGCATATGACCAATAAGCACACGAAAAGATGCTCAACATCTTTAGTTATTAAAGAAATGCAAGTCAAAACCAAATCATTTCACACCCATTAGGATGGCTATAATTAAAAAAAACAAAAAACAAATGGAGGGCATGGCGATGGAGAAAATGGAACACTCATGCATTGCTGATGGAAATGTAAAATTGTGCAGCTGCTATGGAAAACAGTTTGGTGGTTCCTCAAAAAGGTAAATAGTATTAGCATATGATCCAGCAAGTCCACTGCTAGGTACATACCCAAAAAAATTGAAAGTAAGGACTCAAACACATACTTATATACCAATATTCAAAGCATCATTATTCATAATAGTTAACGGGTTGAAACAACCCAAATGTCTATCAACAGATGAACAGGTAAACAAAACTGTACATACATACAATGGAATCATATTCAGCCATAAAAAGAAATGAGGTACTGATACATGCTACAACATGGATGAACCTTGAAAACGTATTAATACTAAGTGAAATAAGCCAGACACAAAAAGACAAATATTGTATGATTCTGCTTATATGAGGTACACAGAACAGACAAATTCATAAGACAAAGTAGAATAGAGGTTACTGGGGTCTGGGGGAAAGGGAGCCTGAGAGTTATGGTTTAATGGCTACTGAGCTTCTGTTTGGCATGATGGAAAAGTTTTGGAAATGGATGGTGGTGACAGTTGCACAACATTGTGAATGTACTTAATGCCACTGAACTGTACACTTAAAAAATAGTACATTTTATGATATGCATATTTTACCACAATAAAAAATTCCATTTTAAACCTTATATAAAAATCACTCAAAATTGAAGTTCATTCCTAGTCCCCTTTTGCCGCTTCGTACAATGATTTAATGTGTAGATTCAAGTTAAGTTAGTGACTCTAACCAGAACAATGACAACATGGCATGGTTAAAAGATCAGGTAGACAGACCTAGGTTAGAATACTGGCTCTACCACTAGCTAGCTTATTGCATACTTAGAACAAGGCCTAACATTTAGAAGTTCCTCAATAAACAATGAAGTTAGCTGCTATTCTTGTTAGTCTTGACTACTATACCAAAACCACATGGAAAGGAGCAATTACAGATAAATTTACAACTTTAATACATCAAATAAGTGAACGCTGGAAGACAAACCAGTGTGGGGAAAAATATTTGCATGAATATGATTAAGAGTCAGTATCCCTAATATGTAGACCTCAAACCAAAAGATGAGAGAATAGACAGGCAGGGAGAGCAGGAAGGTTACTTTGGATTACAGGGTGCGCCAGGCAGGGTCTCTCTGAGAAGGCCACACATGAACGAAGACATGAAAGGTATAAAGAAGCTGAAGTGAAAAATCCGGGGTTAGAGTACTCTGGTTGGAGGTAATAGCAAAAGCAAAGGCCACAACATAGAAGGAATTTGGAAGGTTTGAGGAACAGAGAAAAAGAAAACCAGAGAGCCTAGACTAGAGAAACAGGGAAACGGTAGCAAGTGAGATTGAAGAGAAGACAGAGGCTGGATTTCACAGTCCTAGTAAGAATATGGGACTATGACTCTAACCTCAAAGAGAAGCCATTTAAGCAGAGAAGTGGCATGATCTGGTTTACTGTGGAAAAGATCATTCTGCTTGCAATGTGGAGAATACGGAATAGGAAGGCAGAGTGGAAGGAAGAACAGTTGGGAAGGTATTTTAATAATTTAAATTAGAGATGATAGTATCTTAGATTCAGTATAGTAGCAGTGGCAATAGAAAAACTATAGAAATTCAAGTTGCATTGGCTAACAGGATAGAAAATATTCAACTGTTTCATTAACTCAAAAAAACTTAGTTAAAATTATACAATTTCCCCTATCAAATTAGCAAAAGTTGAAAATGGATAATGCGTAATCCTGATGAATATGTAGTTGAGCAAGGCACTCATAAACCTCTGACAAGCAATTTGCTATCTTATGAAAAGCCTTAAAAAAAACCTTAGTTTTTAACTCACTAACTAGCACATAGTAAATCTTATCGTTGAATTAATTAATTCAATATTTAGAAAATCTTAAAGAGAAAATTAGGATTTAGGATTTGTGCTCAAGGATGTAACTATAGCATGTTGTACTTGCTAAAAAATGAGGAACAATCTACATATTCAACATTTAAGGAGTGGCTGAATTACAGTTTATGATAAAGTACTAAGCAACTTTTAAGATCATGTTCATGGTTTCAAGATATTGGAAAATGCTAACATTATATAACCTTACAAAATTAACAAAGAGAACAAATAGTACTAGAGTTTTTGTTTTGTTTTCATGCTGATAAGTTTTAATATGAGAAATGAAGCTAGAAAATTAGCAAATTGAGTAGTAAAAATTTAATATTCACTAACCTAGTCTAGAATCAAAACTCAATACAGCTGCTTAAAAAACTTACATGCTCAACCCATTAAATACTGTCTGTATCTTACAATGTTAGTTTTTTGTTACCCTTGGTACTAAATAAGGAAGCAGGGAAGTTTCAGTTTGGTGGTTGTCTTAGTAATTTAAGAATAAACATTGAGCAAGTTCAAAGCCTATTCGTCACTCGGAGTAGCACAGTACGTGGCGCAGAATAGGAACTCAAATATTTTTGAGTGAATATCACCAAAAATAAATCTTTCAGTTCCAACTTAGCACCAAAGAAATTTAAAACCTCAAAATGAAAGAGGTACATAAAAAGTAATAGTGATAATAATTTATAAAATTTGGAGTGTCTACAATGTATCAGACACTAATAAGCACTTTACAGGCCTCATCTTTAATCACCACAATACTCCTCCTCTGAAAGTACTACCTTTCATACTTTAAAACCAGGAAACAGGTTTAAAAACGTTAAGGAACTAGCTAGAGGTCACACTGCAACAAAGCTTGAACTCAAGTTTGAACTCAGTTCTCTGGCATCTAAACGCAGAACTACAGAAAGCACACGTTTCTTTCCAAAGATCAGACTTCCCAGTTTTTCCTCTCTGCTTCCCCTACAGTCCTATTTCGTAACCAGTAACTTCTACCTTGAATTGGAGTTAATCTTTCAAGACCCATCTCTCAAGAGCCCTCCCTGCTCAGCTCCCTCCCCTCCCCCGCTGAGACATCCTCCAGGGTACAGGACCGAGGCCAGGCTTCTAGGTGACTGCACACTCCGCACTGGGGCTTGGCACTAGGCCGGGAGCTCGCCCCTCTCCCTAACTTTGTCGATACCTTTTGAGTTTGATTTACAGCCTTGAGACTCCCAGCTCAGAAACTGGGCCCTAGGAGGCGGCTCGGCGCCGGGTGAGGGAAGTCCCCGCCTGGAGGGGCCGCCGGGGCGGCGCCCTGGGGCGGTTTCCAGGACAACCAAGGGCTTCCTCCTCCCGCCCCGCTCCCCGTCTCCGCCCCCGGCGTCTCGCCGCTCCGCCCCTCCCTGGCGCCGGTGCTTGGACAAGAGGCCCTGAGCGACTACAGAGAGGCCCGCGCGGTCGGCTCTCACCTCTCAGAGCGTGGTGCATGCCGCCCACGCCGCTGTACAGCTCCAGGACCCGCAGGGGCTCCATCCCCGCGTCGCCGCCGCTGCGTCCTCAGAGCTAGGCCTGCCGGTCCTTCCGCTCCTCCTCCCTCTGCGTCCGCGCCATCCCTTGGCTTCTGGTTCCGCGGCTTTTCGGTTCCCCCCTCTCCTGCCGTCCTGAGTTCAGTCTTACCGGGGCGGCGCGGGGCCTGGGGGCTGGCAGGGGTCGGGACGAGGACAAAGGACAGAAAACAATAAGGCCTCCTCAGTGAATATCAGCCACTCAAGCCTAATTTACGCTCCGTCTTCCTTATTTGGTGTTTTCCCCGGGCCTTGTGTGGAAGAGAAAACTGGAACTCGGTGTAAGAGTGAAAACTGCCTTCCCTTCCAGGTGAATTAACACTGGTTAGAATCCAGAAAAAGTCATTTTTCAGGCAGGCTGCTTTTCTGTCCCTTGGAAGTGTTCGAACATGGCTTCGACTAGTGTTGAGCACATACCGCGTGCGTGGTGGTGTGCCTGCAGAGGGGTGATGGAGCTAAATCAGTCCAGCCTCTTCCCCTAGAGAAGGTCCCAGAATTACAAGGACAAACACAAGTCCACGTGCAGCAGAGCCCCGAGTGCGTGCTAATAATACAGAGGATGGTTGCAGTGACTATCACCTAGGGCTATTTATGGGCCTCCAAGTGCTAGGACCTTGATGCTCCAGGATGGCCCAATGACCAATTGTTAAAGGCTCTATTGTAAACTAAGATAAAGTAGCCATATGGAGGAGAGGAAATGTTCTCATTGTGAAGAATGTCCTTCTGTTTGTTCCCAGCACTGCCACAGGTTAACTTTTGTTAGGAATTCAGGCGTACCACTTGTAATAACAATAACCGATTTGTTAGAAACTATGCCTGCCTGCTAATGTAATGCCATTAAGTAAAGTATGACTACTGTATCATTTTGATGTGGTCTGTGAAATTAACTTTTTAAATTGTAAATGTGTACTGGCCTTTAAATGCTTTGGTTTTTATTAGTCACCGATTTCAGATAAGAAGGGGTATGTGGTAGAAAGATACCAGAGAACTGAGTTTTAGCCCTGGCATTAACTGGTTGTGTGACTTTGGGACAAACCTCTTTCCTCATCTGTAAAGTAAAAGGGGAAGGAAGACAGGGAGATAATTGCTGAGTGACAAGATTCCATGGCTGAAATTAGAATTTGAAAAAATGAGTCCTAATTTGGCCACATGTTAATTATCTGTTCAAATTGAAATATCTAAAAAGAAGACATTCATGTTTTACTATCTGCGTTAAGCAAATGTACTCTTAAACCAACTCTACTTACAGAAACTATATACACACTGACATACATAATGCATGAAACAAATTTTTCTAATATTTATTACAAAATATTGGTACCACAAATTAATGAGTACATAAAATATAAAAGGAGCTATATAGTCACAGTGATTTATATATAGTCAACAACCAACATACTAAATCTAGAATCTGTTCAGCATTAGTGCTATAAATCGAAATAAATATGATGAAGGATCTTATTCATAGGGGAGAGACAGTACATACACATGTGGCAGAGTTAATGAAAAATAACCAACCTCCTGAGAGGAAGGGGGCTAAAACCCCACTCCTACCCAGGCTGATGACAAACTTTTCACTGGTACTTAAGGATCTTCACAATGTAGCCCCAAGCTTACTTTCCTTCCTTAACTTTGGTTTCTCCTCTTCTTGAGCTCTGCTATAAACTAAACCGCCCAGCAGTCCTCAAACATACCCTTTCCTCCCCCACTTCTCTGCTTATGTTCCTTGCTTGTGTTCTTTACCTTGCCTAGAAATGTCCTGGCCTCCTTCAAAACCTATACTTCATACGGAACCTCACTTCTAGACTCCCGGGATAGAAATCCTGACTCAGTTCCTCAATTTCTCTCATCTTCTGAAATACAGATCTCACCTGTTCCTGTCATTCGATCCTTTAAGTTCTATCGAGCCTGGTGTTTCACCTCATATGTGCCACGTCTTTAAGTATTATTTCCTCTCTTAAGCTTATTACGTGTGATAATCACTTCAAGAATAAAAGCTTTCTCCATAATGATAATTTACAACTATCTCCATGGAAGCAGCTGTGTATAAACCCCCTCAGATTATGTATGCACTTTCTTCCAATCACTGGCACAAATTATGTAATTTAGGGGAGAGTCGGGACGGTTGGCTGGAGATGGCATGGTAAGGAGTAGTTAATTAGGAAAGTGGGATAAGCAGTAAGAAAATATAATATTAATGCTTTTTCCCAAAGCAAATCCTGACTGTTAATAAGGGAGAAAAAAGCTCTCTAGTACTGTAGTTTCCTCAATGATATGTCCAATAGCGCTTATATTCTAATTAGAGAAACTCAGCACCCTTTTTGAAAATACAAATGTATATCAAAACATGGACTTTAGTATACTCGGTGCATTTTCTTGTAAAACAGAAAATGCATTTGTAAAAAGAAATCAAAATGTCAGTTCATACCTGAAAAATAAAGGCACATATGAAGCATATCAGAAATAATTAAGGGGCACATCACAATACTAAGGGTTATATTAAAATAGTAATAGCATATACTCAATTATTGAAGGGCTCGTTGCATAACTTAGAATCTAATGACATTTTCTTCTTCTCCTACCTCTTATTTCACTGATCATTAATATCTAACAAAATTAAGTAAAGTTTGCCAAGTGTTTAAAATACCTTTTGCAATCGCCTTAGAGTTTCCATGATCCATTCTTTATTCCTCAGTGAAACATGGTTTGGATTCCTATACAGGCACATCTACAGGGAGAGAACACTCTGCTTATGGCAATTGCAGTGCATCCTGGTTTTACACAGAAAAAGAATGGTCTTTATCAATCGCATGGAAAATAAAAAAGTCACCATATGGGAATAAATTGACAATGAATGTCCTAAAGAGAGGAAATTATATTCAGAAGAAATTCGAATTCGAGGGGCCCACAGAGCCCGTCTACCCCTCGTGAGCTCCCACTTGTTAAGAATGCTTTCCACCATGTTCTTGATCTGCCAGCACTAAGCCAAGGCTTGCAAGCAGCTAACCAGGTGCCCATGTACTTCACAGAGTGAAATGTTTGGTGGTGAATAGCTTGAATTATTAGAAAACCCTTCTTTATAGTCACCTAAAATCCACTTTCTTTTAGATTTGTCCTCTGCATTGAGTTTTTAAAACTCTTCCTCTTCTATAATGCTTTGCTTGGTGGTTAAGAATACGAGCTTGAAGCTGGGTGCAGTGGCTTACACCTGTAATTCCAGCTCTTCAGGAGGTCAAGGTAGCAGGATTGCTTGAGGTCAGGAGTTCAAGACCAGCCTGGGAAACA
>NW_012152951.1:1906998-1909418 GCF_000956105.1 Propithecus coquereli | reverse complement strand
CAGACACCCAAGGGCTCTAGGGGAGCTTAGGCCATGTAGGAGGCATTCAGAAGTCCTGGGTTGGACCAGGGTGGAGTAAAGCCTGGAAGTCTGGAAGCCACACACCTGAGAAGGTGCTAAGCGTGGAAGCACAGGAAGTTAGAGGGCAGACAGCAGCACTCACAGTGAGAGAGACACCCCTTAGCTCTTAACTCCCAGAAAGACCAGGATAGCTGTGAAGGGTGAATCTATAGGTTTGGCAATCTTCAGGAAAACTTTTGTAAGCGACCTTACCCTCGAACTGGGAAGATTTGGGGTAGAGGGGAGGGGGAACCTATTAAGAGCATCCAGACATTTATTGACTCTTTCACATGCCAGGCACTGAAGACAGTTTAAATTAACTTAATTAACATTAAAATTTAGTTCATCCCACTAGGCACATTTGAACTGCTCAACATTGCTCAGCACACTTATAGAATATTTCCATCATCACAGAAAGTTCTTTTGGGCAGAGTTGTTCTAGAATGTCAGTGTCTTGAAGCTACAACCTTTATGAGTAGTCCATAAATAAATAACAGTGTTGAAATGGCATTAATTGCTTAATCATTGCAGACTCAGCACTGATTTAAAATAAGTGCCCCCAAAATATGGACTCACTAAAAGCAAAACTTGCAGGAAAACATTCCATCTCTTTCTCTAGTATCAGTCACCATATTGATAGACTGTCACAAAGGAGAAGAAACAGGAAACAGCAGATGTGTTCTATCAGTGTCATGATAAACTTTGAAGGGAAAAAGAACAGATGGAAAATGAACCTCGTGGTATCTTTAAGGAGTAATACTTTTCTGTTGGAAGGTATATTCTAGTGACTTCTGACTGTGAATGATGTTATCTTACAGTTACCTCGGAAGGAGAAAAAGAATAAATATTTTTAAAAATTAGAATCAAGAGTAAATTGAATTATACATTTTCTGCTGAAAAATGTAGAAACCATGCAGTTGGCCTTAGAGGTTGCCATTTCCAAGTACTCAGTTGCAGATTTTAACATTGATTTTGTTCTTTGAGGTTATTTCCGAAATTTCTAATTTAAAAATATTTTGAAGCAAATTTTAAAGATCATGTTTTAGTTAAACTAAAGATAATGGGGTTCTCTTTTTAAAACTGTTTTCATAATAAGCTCACAGAAAGTTAGAACTAGGAGGAAACTTAAGGACTATTTGGTCCAGTGTTTTTCAAAGTTTCTTTAGAGATAGAACCTTTTGGTCAAACAAAATCTCATCTAGAATCAGGAACAGAGGGAGACAAAGAAGTAGAACAAGTGCACACATATGCACACCTACAAACACACACACACACACACACACACACACACACACACACTCGGGGCCGTTCTGTTATTGAAGCGTAGATGCTAGCAGGCCCACAACACTGCTAGATCACCTCCTCTACCCCCATAGACACCCGTGGCTGCCTCTAAGAGACACTGTGGGACACCAAGTGTAAACCACTGATTTCATCCGACCTGCTTTAGAGATGAAGACATAGAAATCCAGAAAGTGTATGTCTTGCCTGGTGGCACAGCTAGGTGGAAAACAGGGAATTTCCAGCTCAAGTTCTTCCAGAGATTTTTCCAGGGCTGGCTTCACTATAATTTAGTACAAAAGATACTAAGTAAGCTCAGTTTGCCCAGGCCTGCTGGGTCCTTACACCCAGAGGCAAAGCCAGGGATTTTAAACCACAGCAGCCCTAGGAAGGAGAATGTGTTGCTTCCTGAGAACAAGCTGATCTGAGGACTGAGGGCACCTTTTGAGATCTATGGAGCAAACTTGATCTGATGTGGCAATGCGTGTGACAAAGACCAGACAAAAAGGTCAACGTTGGTGCACAAAAAAGAAACTACCTCGCAGAATAATTTGTAACATTTATAATAGATTCTCTACCCAATCACTCCTGCAAAGACAGCTTGGTACAGTGCGAGGAATATGGTCCTTAGAATCTGATGGTTTAATATGCACCCTGCCTCTAATACTCTCTTTCTTCACCTATGAAATGGATAATATTTGACAAAGTAGTTGTTGCATTCAACTATTAATTGAGATATATATGTGTGTCAGTAATGTGCCTAGGACAATAAATACTGGTTTCCTTCTGCTTTCTGAACAACTTTGTCATAACATAACATAAAATATAACCCATTTTTTCTAACAACATATAGAACTATTTTCCCAGTATGTTTTCAAAAAACATATATTACCAAGAGATTAATGTGCATATTATGTAATGAGATGCCTTTCCTTACTGTTTTTTTATTACAGCCTTCATCCTTTTCAGGTGGGAAAACATGACCCATGTTGGGAATACAGAAGATAGAATTTAGTGCCTTCGAGTGCAGTTATTACTTTGTCACTTTTCTCTAGTAATTCACATGAGCATTCAGAACT
>NW_012152951.1:1898382-1905463 GCF_000956105.1 Propithecus coquereli | reverse complement strand
CAGTTTCGAGGGGTAAAACAATTTACAAAAGTATACAAAATAAAAGAGACATCCTTCTATAAATCATGATTCCATCCTTCCCTCCAAAAAACCCACCACTTTTAGGTTTGTTGAATATCTTTCAGTAAAGATACCCATCTCCAAAACACATTTTAGCTTCCAAAACAATAATATAAGTCAGTCCTAAAAGATCTGCTGTGAGGAAAAGATTACACATGAACATTTCTAAGATCTCACTCACTCACCTTTAAAGCTTTCCTCTGTGAACAGGGCAGGCGCAATGAAAGTCATAATCACAGTCCTTGCACATACAAACCATCTCGTCCTCAGCAGCATCAGCTCCTTTGGTGATGATTAGTTGAAGTCAGGCTGCCCTCAGAGTGATTCTCTTTCCTTTTACCCTTAATGTGATGTTAGAAAGCATGTTTTGGCGAACGTACCCAAACACTAGAAACCACATTCCAAAGTGAAATACAAGAGGATAATGCAAAATTTTCAAAGGAAGGGTTCCAGAAAGAGTTACATAACTCTCACAGCCATTTACCCATGTTGAAAGTACAAAGGAGTGGGAGGTTACTGGAGAACGTTGTACAGCGTGCTCCGGACTGATCTTTCTCCTAGGAAGATCTGTAGGGGCTGTCCGTTCCTCATCTCAAGCCTAAGGTAAGGAGTTTCAAAGAACTACCCAAAGGGTTTAAAACTATAACCCTGTAACCCATGAGTTTTGAGTTTTGCAAGAGAGAGAGAGCTGTCTTGAATCTTGTTCAAGGGATCACCCACAGGAAAAGAAGGTACCATCCCAAAAGAAGCAAGAAGTGTACGATTGAATGGCTCCTAGGGGCTGTGGAGACAGTCACCCAGAAGCTGGAAGACACGTGCATTTCTGCATGTCAGGAGAGCTTTGAGATAGAGAGAGATCCCCAGTGATGAGAAGTCTCCAAAGAAGCACAAGCACTTACTAAAAAAAGGGCCAGTTTTAAATACGTGCCAAACCCAGAGGTGTAAACACCAGATCACCAGTGATACTTGTCAAGTAAGAACTTTCTTATCTCTGACACCTCTTTTCCTTTATAAGCTCTGATCCTGGAGCACCAAAAAAACCTTAGTTAGCAAGTTGGGGAAGGAGGAGTGAGGTACCTAAGTATTTCGAAAATGAGAAATCCAGGACTCCCTTTTCCTAAGGTTCCAGCACAGTCGAGCCAGGGGAGGAAAGACACATTAACTTTAAAGCAAGATTGAAATTCCCAATACTACATAGACATGGACATTATAAATCACTATGATTACGTTCCTCATCTGAAACAATCAGAGAATTTGGTTTTCGTAAGAGTGACCAGAAAGTCACGGGAACTGCATGAATTTACATTTGTAAAATGATCATTTATTAACTGCCTCCTTGCCTTCATATTCCCTCCTGCCCTTTGTTTTTGGACACGGGTCCTTTTTCTCACTTCTTTGATGCCATAGTTTAATAACAACATCAACAACCACCACCACCCACATTTATTGAGTACTTACTGTGTGCAAGACACTCTACTACATATTTTGTATACATTTCTCATTTCATCTTCATATAATTCTCTATTATTGGCACCTTCACTTTTCACATAAGGAAAGTGAGGTTTTCCCAAGGTTGCACCATTAGTAAGCAGAGGAGCTGGGAATTTAACCGGGGTATTCTGACTCCAGCGACCCTCATCTTCCCCCAAAAGAATGAATGAAATATAGTCTCCATGTTTGAAAGATACAAAATATCAGACTTGCTTTCTTTAATAAAACGTATGTGGATCTCCTCCATTTCATGAGAAAATTGAAACATTCCACTGAAGGAGAATTAGTAGAAAAGTAAACATGGCTATTTTTTATAATCAGAAAATCTGCTGATGTACAGACTTATTCCAGACTCCTGGGTGATGTCATTATGTCAACAATCCTAAAGCTTTCTTAATCCAGACATAAAAAAAAAAAAAAAAAAAAAAACCAGCAATCACGACAATAATATCTAAAAATAGTAAGGCTTTACTTTTAAAAACTACATTTCCATAATTTTTTAAATCAGTTGAATCAATTTTATTCTCATGACAATCCTGTGAACAGGTGTTGTTAATACCATATTTTTGATGAGCAAACTAAGATTAAAAGCTTTTAAAAATTGTGATTTGTTTAAAAATCAAACAGCTAATACATGACAGCACTGAAAGACATAAGTATCAACTCATTTTTGTATCAACTTCTAAAAACCTCTTTATTATCAATGCTTGTATTAATCATTCTTGATCTTTAATGCATCATATTTCTTGATCATCAAAATGCTTCACAAATTCTCTTAAACATACCGAATCCCTCACTTTATCAACGAGATAATTCATGACGAGTAGGAATGCATGTGGTTTTCGGATACAGAAACTCAGGTTCTCAAGAGACAACCAAGTTGGCCAAGTCAATGGAATACAAGAATCACATAGGATCTCACAAACCTGAGTTGAATTTATGTCCTAATATGGAAAGGCATGCCTTTTCTCACTAGTGAGATTATCCTAGAATTTCAGAACCATGCCAATATATTTCATAGCAACCTAGTCATCTGGATTGCCGCACTCTGAGAAAGCAAAGATCCATGCAAACAATTAGTCCTGCAAATTAAATTCCTGGCTTTTTAATATTTTTTTCTGTTTTGTATTCCAAAAATTAAATCATTCTTTTCTATCTATTCTTGATTTCCTCATAAGCAAAGACTCATCACTTTCCCCATTTTCCAACCCTATACTTCTCATCCTCTACATGGTCACACACACTAACAATTCACTAGCGCAGTAGAATCAGCTGGAAGTCTTGTAAAAACACAAATTTCTGGGCCCCACCCACCCCCAGAGTTTCTGATTCAGTCAGTCTGGTGTAAGAACTACTGGAATAGCTGGAATCTCTTAACACATCCCCAGGTGATGCTGGCGCTGCAGGTCTGGGGAGCACACTCTGAGAATCACTGCACTAGTATGTCTCAGATGTGTTCCCCTGATGGGCCCTTCCAGAAAAGCATTCAGATGCCAAGGCTCGTGCATCGCACATATGGTGCGCAACGCCTTGGCCTCACATTGAAGGCTTCTATCTGGAGAACAAAGAAATATTTGTTATGACTCATTGCCTTTTTCAAGCTTTTCCAGCCCCAAAATTAAAAACAGAAAAGAACTAAATTGAAAGCAAAATGAAAACAGCTACAGTAACACTGTCTAAATTTTGAGATATACGGCACAGTTTCTGCAGTTAGGAAAAAAGATATACTAGTGATTCAGGTGAGTTCTGGGTTGACCACACTGGAAGCCGGCACCTCCGAGGCTCCCAGCAAAACCTGGAGCACAAGCCAGGGTGCTCCTGTACTCACCCCAGAAGCCAGTTCAGCTTCTTGGCTTCTGGCTTGCTTTTTCTGTAAGTTCTTCCTACAGCTCTCCAAACATATAATCAACCTATAACTCTTTTAATTAACTAACTTTTTCTACAACTTCTCTGCTATTTGTTAACACAGAAAAAAAAATGTCAATCTCCAATAAAGAACTGCTATTGGAACAGCAAGCAGGTAGACTGAAAATTTGAAGAGAGAAACTGCCGAAGGAGTTTCCTTAGAGTGCGTTCCTTTTTATAATTATCTCTAGACAACTCTCAGAGGAGATTTTAATTCCATTTTGCATCTCTTTGGGGAAAAGAATAAGGCATTTTATGATATGGTATAAAGTACTTCAGTATTCTATTTTAATTATCCAAAGTGTGACTAGTATTTTAAATAGCACGGTTACATTAAATAAAAAATAATTGACAAGCAGTATTGTTATTATAGGATGTAACATTTCTGCTTAGAAAAAAAGCTGTAAGTTCTACCTTTAACATATCAATATATCACGGCAAATACTGACCTTTCACTCTGATCACCATGAGTCCATTAAATTTCAAAATACAGGGCAGCTAATGAATAAGATGCTACTAAGTAATAAACCTATGCCATCCAAATGGAATTTTTCTGTCTCAGTCCAAAGAAAAGAAAACAGAAGCATAATGGTAAGGTTACCGAATACCCAGATCTTGAAGTAAGTCATTCTGTATGAGCATGAGTCACACAAACTATTTCCTTAGTGATAAAAGTTGCCTGAGTAACATCAATGCCTTCCTATGCTAAGAAGTATATGGGCAGTGTGCTGGGTTTCAAACCCAAACCCACACTAGTCATAGTCACTTCCTTTACTTAATTGCTAACTGCTCTTCCCAGCTGCAGTTTGGGGCCTGTGTTTTATGTAGTAACCCAGCAACTAGTGATTATGCTCTATTTTATCAAGGAGAACAAAGCAGTAGACTTTACATTTCCATGGATTTCGGAGTAAAAGTCAAGGCTCTTTCACCAAGGACTTTAGGAGTTATTATGAAACTATTTAACTAGATCTCAATGCGGCCACATCATGATGCAAGACTTGGAGACAAAATAATTTAACAGAGAAGAGAGGAGTAGATTAGGTGCCTTCTGAGAGAAGGAAGGTGTTTTATTCATTTCTATGTCCTTAGCACCTAGCAGAGAGCCTGGCACACATAAGGACTCTGAATACATCCACTGAATGGAGTTGCCGGCTCTCTTCAGAATAATCCAGTCTATGAAGTAATCATGTCACCTACTGAGTTAGGATTTCGCCAGGCTTTTTAATGCTTGTCTGCATTCATTTCCCCTATATCCACTTGAGGACTGTGATACGCGCTGCTGTTGCCCTTGTACACATGTGAAATATGTTAAGCATGCTCTGTTTTATAATAAAGCTGGTGTCGATGAGCATTACTTAGAGAAATCTGATACAGAAAAGCAACGAGATTAGTATTGACAGGAAAATGTAAAAGCTGGGTAGTTAGCTCATATAATCAGGAATGCTGCTTTGGTTTGACCTTGAGAATCTTGGTTGCCCTGTAATTTCCAGAGTCTCCTCTCACTTCACCAAACTCTCCCATTATTCTTGGAATTCTTGGATTGCAAAATATTGGTACTAAATTAGGACAAAAACCTTAACAAATTTCCCTAAAATTCAGACTAATAGAGAGAGAGAGTATGGGGAGAAGTTGTTCTTACTTGCAGAGGTAATGTGTTCCAAAAATGTGTTCAGTTTCTTTCTTTTCCCCTAGCAAATGTGGTTAAGCGTTGCCATTCATTTAATTGGAAGCAGGAGTCAAATGTCATAATTATCAATTCATTCTGGTGGGTTGAGTCAGAATTAAGAAATGAGATCTCCACAGAAAACCCCTAAAAATGTCTATGGACTTCTTGATGACTCATGAAGGGCACAATATTCTCGGAATCAAAATGGGTCTCATTGCTGCATCAGAACAGGAAAAAAGAAATACCCTGAAGTGGTAGACAGACAGCATAATAAGAATGTCAAAGAGACTTGGGGACGCCACCAACAGCAGTACAAAATTACCATGGCATATAATGTACCTTAGTACAGTGAGGTTTAGGGTTTGGGGCCTGGAACCAGAAGTCCTGGCTTCAAATCCCAGGTCTGCCACTTCCTGGCTGGATGAACTTGAGTAAACTATTTAAGTTCTCTGTGCCTCAGTTTCCCCATATGTCAAATAGAGCTGTTGTGAGGATTAACTAAGTTAACACATGCGAAGTACTTAAAGTAGGCACTTGATATACGTAAGCAATTATTATGATTACCATTTTCCTATCTAAGCTAGACTCCAGGTCTAATCGTGATATCAAAGTATGCTTGGTTATTGTTTAGAGTTCACTGAAGGACTTAGAGCTAGTCGAGGACTGTGAAATCCAGCCCAGAATTAGCAAAATAAAAACCCTGATCCAGACATGTACATATCTCTACAGTGTATTCTAATCACATGTGTCTAACCTCCTAAAGTTCTAAAGATGCCATGAGTAAGTTATAATATAGTATCAGAGCAATTTTTCATCATTTATATTATGAAGAACATGTACTTAATCTATATTAAGCTCAAATTCCATAATATTTGTTGTCTTTATTCCATATATCCATATGAATCACATTAGAGTACATATTTCTAGTACTTAGCTAATTAGAAATATAAAACCTTACTCAGTGGTTTAGAAACCATTGCAGTAGAATTACCAAAAGGGCTGCCAATCCCTTTATTCTGCTACAGTTAACTCCAAATGGTCTTTCTTTACTTACATCTTGTGTTATTATTTAATGAATGTTCTTAATCTTTTTGCCTTGCATAGTTTCACCATTACACCATTGGATTTCTTACATTTGCTACATGACTTCATTTAGGATTATTTCGTGTGGGTTTTTTCTTACACATTGTCTTCTGATTTTCATTTTTAAATTTTTTTTTAAATTTCAAAATATCATGGGGTACAAATGTTTTTGGTTACATAGATCGCTTTTGTAATGCTGGAGTCAGGGTTACAGGTGTGCCCATCACCCAGATAGTGTCCATTGTACCCCTTAGGTAGGTTTTCGCCCACCGCCTCACCTCCTCCCCACTGCTTGATTTCCACTGAGTTTTACTTCCCATGTGTGTGCTCATCAGTCAGTTCCAATTTAATAGCGAGTACATGTGGTGTTTGTTTTTCCATTCTTTAGATACTTCACTTAGGATAATGGTCTCCAGTTCCACCCAAATTGTTGCAAAAGGCACTAATTCATCCTTCTTTATGGCTGAGTATACATACGCCACATTTTGTTAATCCACTCATGAATTGATGGGCACCTGGGTTGATTGTGGAATCTTTGCAATTGTGAATTGTGCTGCAATAAACATCTGAGTGCAGGTGTCTTTTTGATAAAATGACTTCTTTTCCTTTGGATAAATATCCAATAGCATGGATTGCTAGATCAAATGGTAGGTCTACTTTTAGTTCTTTGAGGAATCTCCATACTGTTTTCTGTAGAGGTTGTACTAATTTGCAGTGTTCCTTTCTCTCTGCAGCCACACCAACATTTATTGTTTTGGGACTTTTTAATAAAAGCCATTCTAACTGGGGTAAGGTGATATCTCATTGCGGTTTTAATTTGCATTTCCCTGATGATTAGTGACATTGAGCATTTTTTCATATTTCTATTGGCCATTT
>NW_012152951.1:1882267-1897092 GCF_000956105.1 Propithecus coquereli | reverse complement strand
AGATAAAGTTAAAAATATACATAGTTCTATAGAGAACTATTATCTGCTCCTCCCCAAAAGTTCAAAGACATCTCTCAGAAAGTAGCTTTAAGTTTCTTTTTCTCTGATCTTTCAAAAACTGTTTTAGAGAATACTGAAGAAGTTCCTGATTTTAAATTAGCTGTGGAAACCAGACTAACATACTCAAAGCAGCCAAAGGACAATGTAAGATGATCAACATTAACTATTCCTTAAGTGAACAGATTAGAAATGCTGTAAAATGTAAAACCACATGATCCAGTTATACTTCAACTTCATGCGATTTTAATTTATGTAAACAAAAGAAGACACTTCCAGGTTAGGGGATCTGAAAAACCAACCTTCACTTCAAATTAATTTCCCACCTAAATATTTCTGCCTAGAATGCATCTATTCTCTCAGTCACCCTGTCCAGAACGCTCAGAGCCCATTTGATTTTGTTCTCCCCCTAACTTCACAACCTCTAGTAGTCATTTCTGCTTCAAGCTCCCTTTACCAACTCACTTTATCTACCACAAGCAGTCCTCGAATCAGCCTCCCCAATTCAGCCTCCACCCCCTAAAATACAGCTACTAACATGTCTTTCTCTTAGTCAAGAATTGCAGTGAATTCCCACTGCCCACCATCTTAATTATCAACTCCTCTCTGTGCCATTTCGTACTCCAACGCATGGTGCCATGGCAGCTTTCAGTTCCCTTCCCCCTCTACAACTGCTCCACAATCCAGCAACCTGAGATTCCTGCTGGTTCCCTAAAGGTCCCTAGCACTCTCTCATCTACACAATTTTTTTAGACTGTTTCATCGGCGCAAAGCATCCTTACTCTACCATGATAAGCTGTAGAAATTGTTTCCGTTCCTCAAATACCACCTTTTCTAACTACATTTTCTGGTCTCCCCCAAATGGATGCGATTATTTCTTCATCCAAACCCTTCAGCATTTCATTCCTGTCTTTCCCACAGCACTCACTTACCACATTCTGCTATGCATTCCAGGTCTGTACATGCTTCCCAATTCTTCTACAAGGCTATCAGCTCCCTAGAGGCATAAAAAGTCTCTTACTAACCTGAATATACTAAGAAGCATTGCAGGCAGTGCAAAAAAATGAATGCATCTATCTGTTGAGTGGACTACTACCAGAAAGGCCGGAAGGCGGGGAAAATACGGCATATTCATGGAATAGTGGGGAGCTTGGGGACCTACTCAAATTGCTGCCTCGTGGGGAACAGTGGAAAATGCGGACGGCTGTGCATACTTAGCATAGCTTTCAAAGGCCACATGTTAGCTCTGAGCCTCAACTTCCTCTTCAGCAAAACGTGTGTCCAATATCACTTGCGACTATTTTGTTTGTTCCTTTGCTTGAGTATTGTCTCTCTGTGCCAAACATAAGCACATGCAGACTCAACTCTACATGTCAAGAAGCTTTGGGCCATGACTGCCTTGTTCACCTTCCCCAGTGTCTAGCAGAGTGCCAGGCACATGGCAAATATTCAATAAATATGTTCTGATTAAACAAGTGAAAGTTATGATTCATAATACCTTATAAAGATTAAATGTTATCATGGCTACAGTGATTAGCACAGTGCTTAAACATAACGAGCACCAGTAAATATTAGTCCCACTCCCCCTTCTTTCCTTCTATGAACTACTCATAATTAATTCATACATTCAACAAATATGCCTGCCTCTTCTCCATCGGTTGGAGATTGAATGGTGAATGAAAGAGAGAACAATCTCTGCACCCGTGAAGCTTACATTCTAGTGATGGGGTGAGCAATTCCCTTTGGATCATCGGGGAGTCTTAATAACAAAGTTTTTAAGAGAAGGGGGTTACAGCTGAAAGACAGATGCATTGGTGGGAGAAAGGAAAGCCCGAAGGAAAGGAAGCCAATTGGACTATTGCAGCGATGATGTACGAAATGGCTTGGACGTGAGTGGCAGCAACATAACAGGAGCAAATCCGGCAAGCAGTGGTACGTGACACCTATTGGATCTGAGGGATCCATGAGTAAGGAAGTGGCAATGATGAAAGTGTCCAATCTTGTCACTTTGCTGTGTTGGCCTGAATAGAAAGGGAAATTAGGAAGGGAAGCTGCTGTGGTTGGTGGGTTTTAGGGCGAGAGAAGAGCTAAACCCAATTTTGCATGTGATGCTTCTGAAAAGACAGAATGGAGACTGGGTGGAAACGTTTAACTCACAAATAAAAGTAGGGGTTTAGAGTGCAGATGAAAACAAATCTCCCTTCTTATGTATTATGGATCATTTGAATAACATAAAAATATGATATTCTAGGTGTCTGCCGAATTCCTCTAGGAATCTGCTCCTTCATGGAAAGATCCATGTTAACCATCCTGTCTCTTCAGTTCCTGGAACATAGTTGGCCCCAAAATACTATGTGTGAATTGAACTGGTGGATAATAAGCAAAATTTCATCATGAAGGCAAAGAGAAAAGACAAGTGCATTAAGTGCATTTAGAATGAGAAAGGCCTCAATTCAAATGCTTGTCCCCTTCTTTCTTCATCTGCTAGTTATACAACCAGGAGGAGATTGTTGGCTTTAATCTTAGTCTCTTTTGTGAAATGGATGATTGAGTCTATGTTGCAGGATGCTGTGAGAGCATTAAGTTAAATCAACACGCAGTGCCTGTCATTTAGTAGGCACAAAAATTAAAGCACTTATTATATCATTTACTGTTATCTCTATTTCCATGCCTTTTAGCTTTTGCTGCGGTTTTCGCCCTCTCACTTTTCCCACCTTGCCATTTCTAACATTCCACCCAGTCAGTCCTGTGAGCAGCTGTCCTCTTGGTGTGACCTCCTGCCACCCAGCTTTCCCAAAGCCTCCATAGGCCACTAAGCTCCTGTCCACACGGCTGGCTGGTCTGTCAGTTCAAGTCACCCAATGCAACTGACATCAACACAGCTTGCAAATTCCAAAATCACTGTTAATACTTTAGATGTGGTCATGTTTACGCCTGGCCTACAAACTGCACCACCACGTCTTTATGAATACACAACTTGCATCATGCAGTCGTTTAAAGCCGTGTCCTAGTCTAGCACTTAAAAATACTTCTGAGATAGGTTGTCATAGCAATCGAAAAATAAATATGAAAACCGAGAAGGCTGTCTGTATGCTGGTTACTTCTAAAAGGTACCTAAGAACATAGATAGTAGGGTGAGTTATCTTACGCAAGGGTGTCAGTCCAGACACACTGATTTCTCCCACTGATGGCTCTTATCCATTGGTCTGAGACACTGCACTAGGCGCTGTGTATCTTATCCCAGAACAAAATGAATTCTTAAGCCTCATGCATTTTACGAGAATAGGTAAAAGTGTTTTTGCAGCTTCTACTTCTCCTGCAGTCCACTCTGAAGTGTGGCAATTTCTAATAGGAAGGACACTGTGAATACCGCATGTGGATACGTGTGTGTGTTCAGTACATACATATATTTTATATATTTTGTAAATATCAAGCAACTATATCAGCTGTGGCAAGAGAGCAGCCTATCACAGCCTGAAACTACAGAACAAGGACAGGTTAAGGGGAAGGGCTACCCCTCAGATGGTGAGGAGGGCCAGGGCTCTTCCCAGGAGACGTCACCACAGCCCTGGGAAATCTGCTATGGCGCCAACAGGGAACCGCCGCCACACTGCACCGCTGCCTTACTCTCATTTTCCAAAGTGACTAACAGCAAGCGTCCCCTGACCGCGCTACTGCATTGTCCTGGGATCCACATTGCATGTAGGAGTGAGGGTCACTCTCTCTTCCTCCCAAGGGGAGATCGCTTTTCTCACCCTAAGGGTTCCAGGCAAGCTCACAATGGTGACATTTGCTGAGCAGTGGCTTGAACAAAGGGCTCTCAGAGAACAAGATGGTAACGGTGTGGAGCACAGGCTGGTCCTCCAGGACGCCAAGCCCCAGGAATGCTCTTGGAGAATGACCTGCAGCCTCCCAGGGAATGAGAAAATAAAGTCACAGCAGGAGAGCTGGGGGAGAGTAGAGGGTCCCGCAGCTCCACGGTTTGCCAGAACTCACTCAGATGACGTAAACAAAATGTTGCCTGAAAGAAGCTTGTCCAAAGAAGCTAGACTAAATCCTTCATTTGACTCTATTTTTCTCAAATGCCTGCTAACCTCCTGTACCCCTCGTCCCCATGCCTCCTCCTCAAAAAAAAGAAAGAGAAAGACTTTTTTTCTCCTATTTATCCACTGCAGAATCAATTTTACAGTCGTCCTGCAGGCAATCCTTTCGGTATCCCATAAATCTTCTAAATATTCAAAAAAACCTGAGCTTTTTCAATTGCTACTTAATCACAAGACTGGTTCGCCTTTCCTTTCTTCATCTCCCCTGGCGGGTAACTACTCGGTTCTGCATGTTACTATAATAATATTGAAACAATAACCCTTGAGCTAAGTGATTTCCCTGGAAAGGTTAAAGTGGCGGAATCCGAACGCTCCCTCCCTCCGTGTCCTGGACCCGAAGTTTTTTGCTCCGTGGACAGTTTTCTCCCTCTCACTCCAAGGCCAATTGCACGAATTCTTCCGCAAAACAGGACCTGTGACATTTCCCCGGACAAGTCACCAGAATCCCGCACTGTGCGTCGCTGTCCCAAAATTCACACATAAATCTATTTCCTCCAAACATGCCCGTCATTTGCGTTATATAATCGCCTTTCATTTGAACGCATTAATCAAACTGGGGTTTTTAAGCAACACCTAATTAATTCTTTAATTGGCTCAGATTATACTTTTAATGACTTCCACTAGCAGAAAAACCAGTGATCATTGAATGTGCTTTTGAAACTACAGACGTTGAGTTTCCTCTTTCACCTAGAACTTTCAGATCTTGCTAAAAAGTCGGGTGTGGTTACGTGGGGGGCGGGGAGGAGAGGGGGAAGAGCGGGAGGAGACCGGAGGGAAGGGTGGGAGGGAACTTTGCAAAAAAAAAGTTTTCCCGGACTGAATTCGTGATCCCGGAGGCCCGCGCTTGGCGGCTCTCCAGGGTCTGCAGAAGTTTCTTACTAATGAGAAGTTCGCGCACTGGGGCAAAGCCAGGCTTTGGCGAGAGTTCTTAAGAACTTAGGGGCGCTCTCGTCTACCCAAGGCCGGACCGCGCACATCAAAGCTGCAGCCCAGCTCTAGATTGGTGAGACTTAGAACAAACTGCGCACGGAGCCCGTGCACACTTGAGTCAATCTCGTCTAACGGTTTCCCCTGCACCGCTAGGAGCCCTCAACCTCGGCGGGGCAGCCGGACGCCGTGAGTCACCGCTGGTGACTCAGCGACCCCACCCCTCTCCCTCGGGCTTTCCTCCGCTGCCTCCTCGCAGCTCCAGCCGTCCGAAGCTGGACTGAGCCCGTTAGGTCCCTGAACAGAACCTCCCCTAGCCCATCCCAAGATAAGCCGCTGAAAAGGGGCGCGGGCCGGAGCAGCCCCGCTCTCGAAGCGGGCGTGCGCGAGGCTGTGCGGGGCCCGAGCCCCGCGTCCCTGGCTGTGTGCGACCCCACCCTGCGCTCCAATCTCAGGAGCTCTTTGTTTCTCTCTCCGCGCCTTGCGCTCTGCTGAATCCCTCACTCCCCCTCTTCCCGCTCCTCTGCCCGCGGGTCCCCTCCCCTCCCCCGGCTCCCAGCTGACCACAGCTCTGTGGGCGCCGCGCTCCGCTCCCACTGCCCCTTTGGCTCTGTGCCTGGGACCCCTCCGGCCCAGCCCGGGAGGGTCCCCCCACCGCCGCGCGACCCCGCCTTTTTCAGCACCCGGGCGTGAGCAGAGCTCGGGCCATCATCAGGAAAGCCCCTGCAAGTGCCAGCCCAGCCCAAGAAGTAACGGGACCATGCCCAGTCCCGGGCCGCCGCGTAGGAAGGCTCGAGAGCGCCCACGCCCCAAACCCCCGCGCACCCGCCCCGCTTCTCGCCGGGTCCCCATTGGCTGGCGCGCTCCGCGGCTGGGATGGCAGTGGGAGGGGACCCTCTTTCTTACCCCGGTTATAAAAACACAGCCCTCGGCAGGGTCCCGTCCTCTGCCACTCTCGCTCCGGGGTCCCCGCGCCAGAGACGCAGCAGCAGCGCTCCCACCGCCCACACCCGCCGCGCCCTCGCTCGCCTCACCTCCCGGAGCCAGTGCTCCCCACCGCAGCCGCCCAGCCCACCGCCACCCTCCGCAGCCATGTCCACCAGGTCCGTGTCCTCGTCCTCCTACCGCAGGATGTTCGGCGGCCCCGGCACCGCGAGCCGGCCGAGCTCCAACCGGAGCTACGTGACCTCGACCACCCGCACCTACAGCCTGGGCAGCGCGCTGCGCCCCAGCACCAGCCGCAGCCTCTACGCCTCGTCCCCGGGCGGCGCGTATGTCACGCGCTCCTCGGCCGTGCGCCTGCGGAGCAGCGTGCCGGGCGTGCGGCTGCTGCAGGACTCGGTGGACTTCTCGCTGGCCGACGCCATCAACACCGAGTTCAAGAACACCCGCACCAACGAGAAGGTGGAGCTGCAGGAGCTGAATGACCGCTTCGCCAACTACATCGACAAGGTGCGCTTCCTGGAGCAGCAGAACAAGATCCTCCTGGCCGAGCTGGAGCAGCTCAAGGGCCAGGGCAAGTCGCGCCTGGGGGACCTCTACGAGGAGGAGATGCGGGAGCTGCGCCGGCAGGTGGACCAGCTCACCAACGACAAGGCCCGCGTCGAGGTGGAGCGCGACAACCTGGCCGAGGACATCATGCGGCTCCGGGAGAAGTAAGGCGGTGCCCACGCAACTCGCGGGGCCTCGGGAGGGCGGGAGCGAGAGGGAGAGGGGCACCCCTGCGAGGGGCTGCCACGCCCTTGGGGATGTGGCCCTGGTGGCAGCTGCGCGGGGACAGCGGGGAGAGGGGCTGTGGCTGCGGTGGCACAGCCCCGCCCAGAACCCAGACCTTGCAGTTGGCGTTTCCTCTGCGCCGCCACTTATTGCCCAAGAACACTCCGTTGCAAGTTACAGATTTCTTAAAACTACCACTTTGTCTGTAGTTGAAGTCCCTTTGTCACAATGAGAGCGATTCCCCCAAACTTTTAGAAAGTTTCCTGGCCCCTTCTGGCGGGCTGCCAGGCCCCGGGCGGGAGGAGGAAGGAGGGGACTGCCACGGAGGAAGCGAGACAAAGAGATGGCAGAGGCTCCCGGGGGCGGGGGGTGGGCGGGGTTCTCCTGGCAGGTCTGTGCGGGGACTGTGGTCGTTTTTCTATTCTGTTCCCGAGGTTCCCGCTAAACCTGCCGAGGGCAGCAGGTCTGCAAGCCGCGGGAGCTGGCTGCCCGCGGAGGTGGCGCGGCGGGTGTTGTCGCGCGGCTGGGCGACGTGGTGGTTGGGTGTGGCCGCCCCGCCCCTGGCGGTTTCCCGGTTCCCCTTTGGTTAATGTGCAACTGCTTCAGATTGCAGGAGGAGATGCTTCAGAGAGAGGAAGCCGAGAGCACCCTGCAATCTTTCAGACAGGTTTGTACTCTCTCCCCACTCGCAGCCGCCGGACTCCACCCAACCAACCCACGGGCAATTCTAAAAGTTACTTAACCCAAGTCTTAAAAAGTTCAAAACTTCACGGCAGTGCATAAAGCCCCCTAGTGGCGGACGGACCACGGATTGCAGCTTCTCTTAATTAAAAAAAAAAAATACAAACCTTGAATGATTTAAACTGTTCCTTAGGACAGAAAGAAAGTATTTTTACTTTGTTTCAAGATTTTTTTTTTTAATGTTTTCCTGACTCATTTTTGCAACACATTGACACTCTGATTTCCAACAGTTACAGTTTGATTTAGATTGTGGTTTGCGCAAGTCGTCTAATTTTTACAAGGCCACAGAAAAGCACAGTTATGCCCTGTAGTTTAAAATGTAAAACATGTTGGAGGATAAGAAACTTAGATGAATTGCAATTAAGCCAGCAAGTTTCTTTTCTTCTCTGCAAGTTCTATTGTGGCATTAAAGTTAGATGAAAGTATCACTATGCACAACTATTTTGTGATCTAATAAGGGTGAAAAGGAGCCATCTGTCCCCTCGGCTGAAGGGTATTAATGGTTTCTATGGGCTTCGCTATGGAATGTAGATACAGACATTCTGGCAAGGGTGGTGGCTCTGGACAGAAATAATAGGAGCCTTTGTGTTCCCAGAGAAGCTTTGCAACAGGCTACATTCTTATTGAATATGTAATGATGCAAGCACGGTTCTAATTGGACACAAGTATTTGCTAACATCCGTTATCTAATATCTGGTCCAGACTTGTGAAGTATGTGATGTGAACAGTTCTTAAAGCTACAGGCATACCTCGCATTTTGAGAGGCCTTTCTCGTATTCTTTGGCACTCTCTCCATAAATAAAAAAAATAAACCTAAGGCTGAAAAATGGAATTTTAAGTAAAGGGTTTTTACTCCAAAGTTAGATGGACTTAAAAGGATTTTTAACTTAGAATTGGAATGCAAAAGCAGGAAGATTTCCAATAGAGTTTATAGTTTTATTTCCTGGAAACATTTACTGCTATTAGCTGCAAAGCATATTCTGAAGCTCAAATACATGCACCAAATTAATTTAAACACAGCGATGTATGGTTCAGTTTAGTCCTTGAGCATTGGTGATCATCACACCTATGTTTTTTGCGGAGCAGTGAGTTAATATAAAGCAAAATTAATATAAAAGATCCTTTGTTTAGGAATTAAGTAAAATTCCTCAATCTCTTCAATGTAATAGATGTCCACATGGAACTTTCTTTTAGAAGTTAGAAAAATATCTTTTATATCCTTTTTAGGGCTTAACATGCAAAAATGAATGTTTTCCTCAAGTCTGGTCTTTATATTATCATCCACTCCCCGTTCACTTTTCCATGAAGGTGGTCGAAGAGTCTCAACAGTTTAGTGCTGTAAGACTATCAACTGTACTCCAAATATAATTTCTTACAAGATGAGCAATCCTCATGGAATTCCCTTGTGGGGAAATAAAATCTTACTTGCAAGATTACATATTCTGATTTGGAACGTAGCACTTTGCAAATGGTGGAAACAGAGAGGGATAGCTAGATTAGAAAGAATTCTACATATAATTTTATTATCCGCAAGTGCTTTGACCAGTCATTCTGAAACAGGCCAAGTAACTGAACTGACACAGTGGCAAGTGAAACAGATAGACACACCCTTCTAGGATGAGTCAGGGGAGTGTCAGGAGAACAATGCTCCAGAGAAAGCAAAGCAAATACAATTCGGCATTGCATTTCCATTCATTATTTTCCTGAACTGCATCTGTGGCATTGCATACCCTGAATTGCAATATGAAATTGCTACTTGATATAAATCTAGCCTCGTAACCTGGATGCCAGATAACTACATATTTGCTTTGGAGCCTGAGGATAAGTTTCAGAAGATTTGAGTATAGAAAAAGCAGCTAAAACTTTTGAAGCACAAGTTTCTGTTCTCCCTGTACTCAGGAATACATGAAGTTGTGAGATCTGGCCAAACCCCATCATCATGTGAGTCCATGAATTTACAAAACAAATCTTTAAAATGCTGGGGCATTGATTTTCTAGATTTAAAAAAAAAATTTTCAATGTCACTGGTAAAATGTGGATTCAGTAATGATGGAGTGCAGTTTACCATGTTTGTGGACATTTATTTAATTTTAAATTGTCTGAGTGCCACCTTAAGTATACACAATGGATCGCAATTCAAATGAATTAATGAAGAGAAGAAAGCATAGTATATTATAGCACTAAAAGACTTTTAAACACCTTTTC
Source organism: Propithecus coquereli (assembly GCF_000956105.1). Classification (NCBI taxonomy): domain Eukaryota; kingdom Metazoa; phylum Chordata; class Mammalia; order Primates; family Indriidae; genus Propithecus; species Propithecus coquereli. The sequence goes on along the minus strand of NW_012152951.1, from coordinate 1,887,343 downwards.
TATAGTAAAGAGACTAGGTTCAGATGGTTCATTTACAATGAATAAATGAGATAAGCCTTAGACCTTCTCATCTTCTATGTCCTATCTTTTCTCTTTTCAAAACAGGATGTTGACAATGCGTCTTTGGCACGTCTTGACCTTGAACGTAAAGTGGAATCCTTGCAAGAAGAGATTGCCTTTTTGAAGAAACTACATGACGAGGTTAGTGGAGTAACTTCTAATGAATGAATGAGGGTGAAGCAGTTTCCCTACCTGGCTTGGCTGACCTTCTGTTTGTTCTTTCTTTAGGAAATCCAAGAGCTACAGGCCCAGATTCAGGAACAACACGTCCAAATCGATGTGGATGTTTCCAAGCCTGACCTGACGGCTGCCCTGCGTGACGTACGTCAGCAGTATGAAAGCGTGGCTGCCAAGAACCTTCAGGAGGCAGAAGAGTGGTACAAGTCCAAGGTATGAAACAAGTTAGTGTGGCTCGAATAAAATAAAAGCATTGTTCCGAAAACACCATACTGTCTGTGATTCCCAAATATCTTTTAGTTCCAGTCCAAAGCTGGCTTTAACTTCTTGTTCACATTCTCTCCTTTAGAACAGCAGACTCCCTTTCCACTAGCCCTACTTCCAAGTAAACTCCAACACCACATCCCTGCCCTCCACCATATTTAATGAGCCCAGGAGAGAGTGAATCTCAGAAAATATCAATGTCAGTATGCCACTGCTATTTCTTTGGCTTTTAAAACTGAAATTTAGACCTATCCTGGAAGACAGTGAATGGAAATAATGATTTCCTTTCCTCAGAGAGTCAAAAGACTGAAATGTGGGCAACCTATATTTCTAATTTCTTCCCGACAGTTTGCTGACCTCTCCGAGGCTGCTAACCGGAACAACGATGCCTTGCGCCAAGCGAAGCAGGAGTCCAATGAGTACCGGAGACAGGTGCAGTCCCTCACCTGTGAAGTGGATGCTCTTAAAGGAACTGTGAGTACCAACCCTGCAGGAAAAGAGGGAATGTAATGACCCAGTCTATTGACCAAGTGAATGGCAACACCTGAATAAAATGTCAAGTGAAATTTCTATTTTAATGCAAAGAAAATGAGTTATCAAGACATACTCAAAAAGCACTTGATAGAGACTGTGAGGTCTTAGCTTGCATGTATCATTTGATTCTAATAAGAAGTACTTAGCACTTGTATTCTCCACCGAAAATTAGAGTAGTCACCATTTGTCACTGAAGGGAAATTATTGCAAATGGTTTGTTAATAGTTATGGGACTAGCTAGGGGTTTCTGGACAATAACATGGGCAGCCTTTCTCACCTCCTGCAGAACGAGTCCCTGGAACGCCAGATGCGTGAAATGGAAGAGAACTTTGCTGTCGAAGCTGCTAACTACCAAGACACTATTGGCCGCCTGCAGGATGAGATTCAGAACATGAAGGAAGAGATGGCTCGTCACCTTCGTGAATACCAAGACCTGCTCAATGTTAAGATGGCTCTTGACATTGAGATTGCCACCTACAGGAAGCTGCTGGAAGGCGAGGAGAGCAGGTACAGAACCCACACTTGCATGCATGAATTAACAGACACCGCGTGCTAGGTGCCATGCCACTTGCTTCACGTGTATTGCCTCATCTGTCTTTAGAATATTTCTTCAAGGCAGCTACTTTCCACTCTTCATAGGTGAGGAATTTAGGTTCAGAGAGAGTGACTTGCCCTAGTTAGAGTTAATCAGTAGCAGAGCTGGGATTTGAACCCACAACTCTGCTAAAGCCTATACTCTTCTCATTCTATAATGCCACTCCGTTCATGCCCCAGTGGAGAAAAAGCTTGTAATAAAATAAATATGCTAATGAGACCAATCGTGGGTAAAGCTTCTGATCAAATCCCTAATGTATGAATTATAAGAGTAAATTTTTTTATTTGATGAAAACAGGAAGTATAGAAATTTGTTCCTTGGAGTTGAAGTTGTTTTTCAACAATTTTACTGTTTTTTTTGTTTATAGAATTTCTCTGCCTCTTCCAAACTTTTCCTCCCTGAACCTGAGAGGTAAGCATTATATTTCCCTTTATGAAAAATTTTGGTGGCTTTTAACCATTGTGTTTAAGGTAAAGCACTCATGTTTTTATGATACCTGAAAAATGCCATATGAGAGAAAATTCTATAAAACATCCATAATTTTCAAACCCAAGTACTCTCTTGCATTCTATGCATTGAGTTAAATGTAACCTCCATTTTATTTCTTCTTGCTAGAAGTAGTATGTCATCCTGATGCTCAAGTATGTCAGGCCCCGTGTTTGCAAACAAAAAATACTCTAGAATTCTTTTGAAAGTAGCACTTTGAGCAATTGCTAAAAAAATCATAATTGAGTAAAATGGTTACTTGGTTTTTTTAAAGATTTCATTTTTACTCATTTTTGACTGTTTATTTATTCAGAAACTAACCTGGATTCACTCCCTCTGGTTGACACCCACTCCAAAAGGACCCTTCTGATTAAGACGGTTGAAACTAGAGATGGACAGGTTGGTATCTTTTAAATCAAAGATGGAATAACCTGAGACAGGCACTGATGTGTATTGATTTTAAATCAATACATCTGCATCTCAGATACAGCTAGGTAATTTGAGAGGTTCAGGTTTCACTCGCACCTACTAAAAAAGGAATAGGCCTCTTCTTCCAGCACTACACACAGCCAGCTAATTATTTGGCTCCTAGATATGAAGGCGAGATGGCCATCTTCTTCCTGAACTCCCAGATTAGTTTAGGATTTGCTATGGTGCTTAATTGAAATGGGAGTAAACCTTCCTTAAGTTATTTCCTAGACTACCTCAATATCAGATATGTTTTGATCCTGGACATATGGTCTTCTCTGACCTCCATGCTTATGATATAGAGACCCTTAAGCCCATCTATATAGTACAAGGATGTGCCATATGATCAATTAGTTCCTTGTTACCTCTCTGTGCCAGGAAATAAATGGTTGCCATTTATTATAATCTTCATGAAACCTTCCCCTGCACGTAAATTTGAAATGTACTTGCCGTACATTTTAATATGGCTTAATTGCTTTTAAATGTTGATTCATAGGATTATTATAGCATCTTCATAAACCTAGTTTTTTAAGAAGTTTTCTTTTTGCAAGTCACAGCATTCTCTTGGATACTTACATTGCCCGTAGGTGAAGAGTGTCTTGTATAGGTAGTTTCTTGGCCTTTTGGCTAAGAACAAGCATTTTGCATACGTATCAGTCCCTCCTAGCTGTAACCCTTACAGAACAAACATAACCTTCCAACTCGCACGATAAATTATACGTTTAGTAGGATTTTTCTTTGCCATGATTTATGGGATAATTTAATCTTTAGTATATAGTATTATATTTGATTCGAGTTTTATTTTTTAACAGGTTATCAATGAAACTTCTCAGCATCACGATGATCTTGAATGAAAACTGCACACACTCAGTGCAGCAATATATTACCAGCAAGAATAAAAAAGAAATCCATATCTTAAAGGAAACATCTTTCAAGTGCCTTTCTGCAGTTTTTCAAAAGTGCAAGATAGATTCGGAGTAGGAATAAGCTCTAGTTCTTAACCACCGACACTCCTAAAAGATTTAGAAAAAAAGTTTACACCATAATCTAGTTTATGAAGAAGTCTTGTGCTAGAATACTTTTTAAAAAGTATTTTTGAATACCATTAAAACTGCTTTTTTTTCCTCCAGCAAGTATCCAAACAATTTGTTTTTCTGCTTCAATAAATCTTTGGTAAAACTCTTTTGGTGTGTTATTTATTCGATAATATCTGAACAGTTCTCTATTTTGTCCTGTTGGTTAATTTATCATGAAAATCATGTTTAGGTTAACTTGATAAATTCAGGTTATTTATGCTTGAGATATAGTTTTTAATTTTGTCATTTTAGATAAACCTCATTTCTTTTTAATGATTATTTTTTAAATTTACAAATAGATGCTATATAATAAAATAACATACAAAAATGAGGATAGGTCTTTTATAGAAAGAGTTCAGCTGGGTTCATGCCCATGTGTGATTTTGATTCTAATGAATAGACTTTCTAAACTTAAAAAATTTAAAAATATTAAAAAATGGAAACTTTTTTTTTTTTTGAGTACACGCAGCACATGAATAGCACAAATTCCACTATGGGAGTTAAAGCATAGAGCGATGGTCAAGATATAGGGGTTCAGCTTCCACCAGCAAGATGCAGAGAAATGAGACAAGTTCACCCAGTTTTAATATATGAAACTGACCTGCTTTTTCGTGTGTATACCTGTAAGTGATATTTACACCTATATCCATCTATCTGTAGAAGACCTTTGTGTTTGGAGAATGGCATTAGACACAGAATAAGGAAAATTCCCTACCTTTTCTTCTGGGAATATAAGATTACTATGTGGGACTCACCTGGGGATCAGGTGGAGCTAACTGCAAGTATAAAAAGGATTCCAAGCAATGACCTTGAAGTGGTGTCCTCCTGGAAAGCTTCCTACAGGCAGCCTTGTGAGCAGGCCCTGGGGGCTGGATAGGATTTAGATAAATAGATAAATAGATCAGCAAGGGTATCGCCTGGAGGCCATAGAGTTGTCATGGTCAATAGTGTGTGTTCTCCAGTGAAACCCCTTCAAGTACATTCCTGGCCTTCTCTAAGTCCCCAATTCCTATGTTATTATTATTGTCTCTCCTCCAGGAACAATATGGGTTTGTATCTGCTTCTCTCTAGAGCTACTGAGGGGAATAAGTAAAATAGTTCACACTCATCTCTGCCTACTCACAGCAACATTAGCTGTGACTTTCATCGTTATAGTTACAAGGGACACTGCCTGAGTAAAGACAGGGCTGGCCGCCGGAGTGTCCCCTAGCTGGGGTGACTTTACATCCCAATTTGCCTGGGACAGTCGTAGTTCTGCCTGTTGTAACAGCACAATTATTAATACTCCAGTTTGGACAATAGGTTGTATCTGGCCAGTGAACCCTTAGCATAATCTTATAGGAAAGGGTATTCACCCTGCAATTCCTGAAGATACCTGCCCCCCACCTGCCGTATGTGAACAACTGACCTTTTAAA
>NW_012152951.1:1876805-1881482 GCF_000956105.1 Propithecus coquereli | reverse complement strand
GAGGCTGCTGGTGAATGCGATGAAATGTCTGATTTTAGCCTAAAATGTAGTGATCTACCTTCCCACAACCAGCCTCTAACAAAGGTGCTAAGATGACAAAAATCTCTTTTCCAAGTCTATCAGACTAAGGGAGTGTGTGTGTGTGTACAGTGGTAGGAGAGGGAGGGGGGAAGCCCAGTTTCTGCTCCAGCTATGATCTGAATGTTCGTGTCCTCCCAAATTCATATGTTGAAACCTAACCCCTGATGTGATGGTATTAGGAGGCAGGGGATTCAGGAGGTGATTAGGTCAGGAGGGTAGAGCCCTCATGGAGGAGATTAGTGACCTTATAAAAGAGGTCTGAGGGAGCTTATTTGCCCCTTCCTCCATGGGACGATGCACCAAAAAGGCACCATCTATGAACTAGGAAGTGGACCCTCACCAAACACCAAATCTGCTGGTGCCTTGATCATGGACTTCCCAGCCTTTGGAACAGTAAGAGATAAGTTTCTCTTGCTATAAACCACCCAGGATAAGATATTTTGTTATAGCAGCCCAAAGAGACTAAGACAACTCCATCCTAAGTAGACACCTAGACACCATGTCCACAAAAATCTCTCTCTCCAACGTGCCAGACTTCAGCCAAGTGAAGGGTCTGTTGAACAACTGAAATTGATTGTCTCACAGTTGTGGAGGCTGGAAGTCCAAGATCAAGGTGCTTGCAGGGTTGGTTTCTTCTGAGCCTCTCTGCTTGTCTTGCAGGCCTTTGTGTCCTCATATGGTCACCCCTCAGTCTGTGTTGTCTATGTCCTCATCTCTTAGTAGAAGGACACCAGTCACATTGGATTAGGGCCCACCCATATGACCTCATCTTACCTTAATTATCTTTTTAAAAACCCTATCTCCAAATACAGGCATATTTTGAGATACTGGGTGTTAGGACTTCAACATATAAATTTCGGGGGGACGTGATTCGGCCCATAACAGGGACAGGTTCATAGTTAAACATTTGGAAAACAGTCTCCTTGTCTGTACTCACAGTAGGTCTTGATACAGATTTTCAAAAGCCGTAAGTTTGCAAAGTCACCAATGCACAATGTGCTGCTCAAAGCCCCGTGGCCGGCTGTGACTGCTCAACTTCTTCATTTTTGTATCCCCTCTCCAGCAATCATGTGGGGACTTTCCACAAACAGCTTCTGTATAAAGCAAATGCATTTTTTAGGGCAGTGTGTGAGGCAAGCAGACGGCCATGGAAGACCCTGGAACAGTCAACAGAACCTAATAGAGTACCCTCAGATGAAAGTTTTCCTCACTCCAAGAAGACCCTATGGCCATTCTCTTATGACGTTCATGTTTCCTGTATGTATCAGGCGCTGTGCTAGGTGCTGGCTGTACAAACGCCAAGTCTCCTCCCTTGATTCACAGTTTATCAATCTAGTGAGAAAGAACAGAGAATATTAGTAAAATGCATACAGTGCTTGGCATGCATTTTACTTCACAAATGTTGCAAAACAGCCTTACCGGTCAGTTCAGTTTAATTCAATTCTCCTCGGCCCGAGGCAACATGGAAGACAGTCAAATTCTGTCCTTGGAGTCCAGACTGTGGATTCTAGTCTTGATGTTGTTCACAACTCAATATGGGACCCTGTCTTTCCAGAATATGAAATATTTTTCCTATCTTCTTTATTTTCTTGATCCTGTAAATTGTAGTTACATTATTTTATTTATTTATTTTTGTATTGGTTTAAAGGTTCTTATCTGCTAATGTCAATATGTGAATAACATGGGGATTTGTTTATACTTGTTTCCTGGTTTTGTTTTTGATTATATGGTCCTGTTTTTTTTTTTTTAACATGCCTCATAGTTTCTACTGAATGCTGAACATTTTAAACAGATACTTATGTAGGACCTAGACAATGTTTTCTTCCTCTAAATAGCAAGGTAAGTTTTTTTTTTTATTTTTTTCTTTTACAGGCAAATTGAGTACCAGGGATCACCTTGGTCCTGGTCAGAGTTAGTTTTAGCCTTTGTTAGGACTGGTCTGTTTTAACTCCATTATCTTAGTATCTTAGTACTGGTACTTACTTCTCAAGTGGGTCCCTTAGCCCTAGCACGGGGCATTTCTGGGTCTCAACCACAACCCGGGTGCATTTATCAAAGCCCTTCCACCTTGGCAGAGCTAAACTCTACCTTCTGTTTTCCAAGCACCATGCAGGAGCTGAAATCTTGGCTCAACTTTTAGCTTCCCTGCTGCTATTTCCTGCTGGAGTTCTTGGAGTCTCTCCCTGAACACATGCAGCTTAGAAGTCGGCCGACAATTTGAATGAATCTCTGTCCCTTAGCCTAGTAAGAACACCATTTTATGTTTGAGCCCTCTCCCTCATTTGCAAATTGCCCTCATAGGAAAAGCCAGGTGAATGTGGATTTTACCTTGGATACTTTCTTTCTCTCAAGGAGTATAACCCTCAATCTCTATTCCTGACTGTATTGTTTGCTCTCAATGCATTCAGACAGGTAGGGGTGCGTGTGTGTGTGTGTGTGTGTGTGTGTGTTTCAGATGATGTAGTTGTTTTTATGGAGGGGACATACCCAACTTACAATGGTTTGACTTATGATTTTTCCACTTTACAGTGGTATGAAAGTGAGATGCCTTCAATACGTTCCTTGACTTAAGATGAGTTTAACCCCACTGTGAACGGACAAGCATCTGCACTCTAGTTATCTACCACCACTACGAAGCATCCAACTGCAAAGCTCAGTGGTTTAAAACAACAATTTGTGGTTCTGCAGGTTGACTAGGCTCAGCTGGGGAGAGTTTACTTGGGAACATTCATGCAATTACAGTCAGATGGTAGCTGAGCTGGGTCATCTGAAGTCAATGGAACTGGACATATAAGATGACTTCTGCATTCTCAAACTCTTGAACTCAAGCCATCCTCCCGCCTCGGCCTCCCAGAGTGCTAGGATTACAGGTGTGAGCCACCACACTCAGCCGACTTTTGCATTCTAATGCCTCTTGCCTCAGTGCTCCTGGGCTTCTTTCACTCTCCATGAATTGTTCCAGAATCCAGGGTTTAGGCATCTAATGTCATGAACTCAGAATAGTCACGCTTCTTACGTTACTACTCACTGCTAAGAGGCAGAAAGCAGAACTGTCCAGGTTTGATAAGGGCTATGTCTGCAAATGGCACAGTATAATTTCTACCATATTTTATTGGTCAAATAAGTCACAGGGGCCACCTAAATTCAAGAGTCCACCTCTTGATGTGGAAATGGCAAGGTCACCCTCAGAAGAGCATATGGAATGAGAGATGAGGTTGTGTCCAACTTTAGAAAACATAATGTGCCATAGATATAAGCTGTTCTGTCACTGTTGGAAACCCCAATCAAAACTGACCCAAGAAGATAGGGAAAACTGGAATATTCTTATTACTATTGAGTTAATAGTTAAACATCTTTCTTGAAAGAAAATACCAAGAACAGATGGCCTCGAAGTTGAGTGCTACCAAACATTTAATACACAATTTCAAATCATCATAAACACTTTCTTATCCTAAAAATAAGAAAACACTTTCTATCTTATTATATGAAGATAGATATCTTAGTGCATTAGTGCTGCTATAACAAAATACCTGAGACTGGGTAATTTATAAAGAATAGAAATTTAATTCTCACAGTTTTGGGGTCTGGTGGTCCAAGATCAAGATGCCAATGTTTGGTGTCTGGTGAGAGGTTGTTCTCTGCTTCCAAGATGGCGCATTGTTGCTGCATCCTCTGGAGTAGAAGACTGTTGTGTGTTCAGATGGTAGGAGGGATGGGAGGATTGAAAAGGCTTAAACTCACTCTGCCAAATCCTTTTATAAGACCATCTAATTCCATTTATGAGGGCGGAACCCTCAAGACTGAATCATCTCCTAAAGGCCATACCTCCCAACACTGTTGCATTGGGGATTAAGTTCTAACATGAATTTTGGAGGGTACAAAAATAGTAGCATAACCTTAATTCCAAAACTATACAAAGGCACAATAGAGATGAAAATTGCAGGTGAACTTTATTCGTGGATATAGATGCAAATATCCTAATGAAATATCAGCAAAGCAAAACAGCTGTGTTGGCTAAGGTTCTTTGAGAAACAGAAGGTGGGATTAAATGTATGAGAGATTTATGGATAAGGCTAAATGAGAATAAGGAGGTGTAGGCAGGTGATCAGGCTTCACTTTAAGTCTGACGCCAGTGAAAGAAGAGAGAGAAGGATGGAGGAATAGGAGTAGCCTCATATTACAGTGTAGATTCAAGAAAGTTTTGGCCAAGCCAATGGGTAGGGGAGAATTCTCAAGTCAGTTACACCTTAGAGGAGTTCTATGTCCCACAGGAATGGGTCAGTACTACTGTCTTTACCATGTGCACTCATTGCTTGGGAGGAACCCAGGGGAAGTGTCTCCTTGACCCAAATGTGGTGAAGCATCCAGAGGGGTGGCAGGTGGAACTGTCAGTTAATTATGTCCCCTGAAACAAGAGATGTTAGTGATACATTCTTTTGCCACTACACAAATCTATTATAGCAATGTATTTTTTAAATGTATGCATGTATTATAAACACATAAAGATAATACAGATGTTGGATGTAGCTCAGAAATGCAAGATTATTTTAATATTCAAAATTGACTAACACATTTTAACAGATTAAAGGAGAAAAC
>NW_012152951.1:1873767-1876087 GCF_000956105.1 Propithecus coquereli | reverse complement strand
CTTCCCGAACTTGAATCCATGTGTGCTTCCTTGAGGAAAAGAGATGATGGCTGCGTGGTTTTAAGGTCCCTTTACCACTTTTCAAAGATTTCTTTGACAATACACGTATTTCATAAACAACTGCCCACTATCTATAAGCAAAATTAATTTTGTATAAATATATAGTCTAAAGTTAATTCTAGGAAGCCTGCATTACGTTTGACAATGCTAGAAGCTTTTCTGTTTCCATTCGTTGCCTATTTCACCCCACCATAAAAAATCCCATCATTCAATTCCAATTAAATATGGATAATAGAAACTACCATTGTATAACTGAACATATGTAGGGTTACGGTATAGTCGGATAATTCAGTGTTCACCTCCAGATAAATTCTTTTCCCCTCTGTGACTCACGGATCATAAATTGGTTTACTGTGAGAAAAAAAGAAATGCATAGATTGAAGCTGTCCCCAGGTGGTAGAGAGGATGAACCGCCTACGAAACAATGTAATCAGCTCCAGGCACAATACATTTCAAAATGTGTCTCCCTACAGGGTTTGACAGATACAGGCAATTTTGGTTCCAATTGCCATGTGCTTCAGCAAATCATTCCACCTGTTCTGAGCAGTCACCTTTCAAGCCCATGAGTTACTGTTTGAGTCCTTTGGCTTCGAACTGACAGAGCAAAATGAAAACAGAATGTCATCTATGCAGTTCCAGTCTGTTCTACTCAAGAATTTGATATACTCGGACCTACGCCTGGCTTTCAGTACCATGGGGTAATGACCTTTCTTGGCTTGACCATAAAGTTCTCTTGACAACACACTGTGCTGATGAGATTTTATTGTTTCTTCTAAAGTCAACAACAAAAATGGGACTTTGTAATAGGAATGACTGTCTAAAGAAGGTTGATCAGAAAAACTACAATGTGGCCTATTCCAAAGCCAGCTCTACAGTCACATAATTTGGTACCTGGACCTTCTTTTTAATAGGTTTCTGCAAATAAAGATTGAGGTTATAAAATTTGAGCCTACCAGAATGACACAAAGTCAAATTTCAAATATAGATTTTTGAGTGTTCTAAAAATATGTTGTAAATGTGTTCCTGCCAACAATGGACTTCTGCCTTAAGGACAAAGCTGGAGAAGATGAAGTATAGCATAACGGAGAGCATTTTGGGTCCCCGGTCATGCATACTAAGTGCAAAGCTATAACATGTTCCAGGGTGGTCAGGCTTTCTTGAATTTACTAATCAGAGTCAGCACTAGCTAGATCGTCCTTGGGAAATGGGAGTCCACGCTCTGGGGCCACGTGTAGCCTCTGGTCTGCCATCATGGCCACTCCATTTAAAGGCCCATTGTCCTAGTTTCAGGGCGGTCGATAGTTGATGGCTGGCTGATATTGACTGGCTGTGTCATTTTGTCCACTTGGTTGTTCGATCTCTCTTCTGTGGTGGGATGTTCTCTAGCACTCAACCACTGTAGAATAGTAGTAGTAGTAGTAATAATAATAACAATAATAACCTAGTTTGGAAATAGATGAGGATCTGAGAAACACTGAACTTGCTCAATTTCCAAACTTGAACATAATGATTCTCACCATCAATCTACATAATTGCTAAATGATAAAACAGGCCTTGTGAAGAATCCTAAAGCACTTCTGAATTTTCCAACTAACAATTGATCACATCTTCTTTTGCAAAGTGAAGTAAAACTGTTTGCTAATCAGGCCTCAGAAGGGCTTACATGTTCCGCACAGAATACCAGAAATTTAAAGAACCATTAAGTCATTACCTAGTGCCAAATTGAATGCTACAGTGTATTTTTCTGGTATTTTAACCTGTCTAGCATCTAATGACTCAGAAAGTGCTTCTCTTATTCAATCTCTCTCAGGATTTTTTCCTCGCTGAGAAGCTACTAATAACCTCCCTTGTCAGGGAAGTGAGTCTCTTCAGATACCTGTCAAATTATTTTATGTGGTTAATCTAGAGCAAAGTTTGTTTTGTTTTTTTTTAAGTAGCAGAATCATTCTGGAAAGCAAATAAGAAAAAGCACTCAGCTGGGAAGAGTCTAATTGTTCCTAACACATCCACTGCTGGCACATGCATGAAAAAAACCACACAAATCAAACACCAGCATCTAACATCAAATGCATGTCAGCTTAAATTCTGGTCTTCGGTTAACCTGATCAATTATTCAACCTTCTTACACATTTAATAAAGCTCTGAAACAGGGCCCAGAAAAAATTTGCATATAAAATATTATCAGAGAAAGAAAGAAAGCCTTGGTAGAAAGCTACAGTCTTACCCAGGCTAACTCTGATAATACACCAAGTGAGCTGCC
>NW_012152951.1:1869933-1872727 GCF_000956105.1 Propithecus coquereli | reverse complement strand
ATAGAAACATTCTGGGACCATTTGCTTCTTGGCTGACCAAGCTGTGATTTGGGAGAGTGCTTCTAAAACTTTAATTTGCACAGGAATCACCAGGGAATCTCGTTAAAACGAAGGTTCTGATTCTGCAAGTCAGGCTGAGATACAGCCTTGCTAGAAAGCTCCCAGGTGATGCTCATACCGCTGGTCCAGGGCAACGCAGAGAAGCGAGGATCTACGAGGTCCAACGCCCTCTAGTGGTTAGGAGCGTCGAGATGGTTTCTATCAATTGTCTGCCTCTGTGAGGGAATTTTTCAAATGAGGTTAAATAACTCTGAAAACTTCAATCATTTCAATGTATGGATGAAGAGTACCTAAGAAAGCTGCCAGGGAAGATGAATTTGCCTGATGTAGAAAAACTGAAAACTTATTTCTCATCCGTTTCAAATGTATGGATTCTACTTATCATGAGAGAGGCGAGATGTTTCGATTCTGAACCAAAACTGCCCCTATAAGAGGGGGTCGGTGAATTAAAAGCCCAGCAGTTAATTTGTTCTGTTTCCACTTTAGACTTTCTGTAGGATCTGGCAATGGCGAACCATTAAGATCATGGGGTTTGGGTCACAGGCAAGCTTGCAGCCTGGCTTTGCAACTCACCATCTGCATGATCACAGGCAACTTCCTTAACTTTTCCAGGCGTCCGATTTCTCAGAGTATATTGCTAACGTCCAATGAGATCAATTGAGCACGAATACTGCTCAATGAATGATAGTATTATCATTGTTTTTAGACATAATAGCACAGCTGTTATTTCCCTTATTTTATTTATTTATTTTTGAGACATGGTTTCTCTGTGTTGCTCAGGCTGGTCCCAAACTCCTGGGCTCAAGTGATCCTCCCACCTCAGCCTCCCAAGTAGCTGGGATTATAGACGCACACCATTCCTTATTTTTGTTTTAAAAAAATATAGCACTATAGCTTTGGGGAAGAGTGTGGTTAGAGCAAGCAGAGAGACATCACGGAATGGGGTTTTAGAGGAAGCAAGATACAGGTTTAAATCCTAGCATGTCACCAGGATGGTAGACGACGTTGGGCACAGTTATATCTCTGCATTTCAGGGACCATCTGCACAATAGGGAAATTATAACTTACTTGGATGATGTGAGGATTAGAAAAATGAGTAGAGCTCCTGATATGTATCAGCCTTCAAAATTCGTTGCTATTAATATCAATGGGATGTTAATATTTACAATGTTTTCTGACTCAGTAGACCTGGGTCCTGGATCTCCTTAGACTCTCCGACTTCTCCAACTAGTTACTTGCTTTTTCAGTAAATCAATGAATATCTTTAATGGGGCAAACCACAAAGTGGTGTGAGAATTGTAGCCTTATCTATTGATCACAAGATGACTGTGTGAATCAGGTTTTTAAAAGTCATGTTTTAATTATTATAAACAGTTAAATGGTATTTTAAAATATTTTTATACATGTGTAGTTTTTAAGGCATACACGTTTTCCTTACATATTTCCATAATTATTTTGTAAAACAATGGCATGAGGTGGGAAGGATATTTGCATCTTTTACAGGCAAAGAAACAGAAGTTCAGAGAGATTAGGCAACTTGTTAAAGACCATGGAGTTGACAAATAATAAACTCCTGTCTTCTCTCTCCTGCAGAAGTTATGATAGAACTTCGTGGAGCAGAAAGTACTATTTAAGTGAGCTAGTGAAAATGCTCCATGTTTTTACCACTAAAATTGCAACCTAATATTAAATGATTGAGACTTGATCAGCATGATGGATTGAAAAAGTCACTGATTGTAGGCTCAAAAGACAGGAGTTCAAGTCCTGGCATGGTTACTGGTGATCTTGGGCAAACTACAGTCTCTTGGACCTTCACTTTATCTGTAGAAGAAGGACTTTGAACTTGATCATAGCCAAGATTCTTCTTTTCTTTTAAACTGGTCATAAGGATGGTGGTCATTGGCAGAGGAAGAGAGATAAGATGACATGTAAGAATATGTTATACTCTCTATTTTAGATAAGCTTGTCCTTGAACATTGGGACATAGGCCATCCAAGGCATTGTCCGACATCCAAATGACTCTTCTGTCGGCACCCTTTTGTCCGTTTCAGGAAATCTTCCAGAGTGTGGAAGTGTTTCTACTGAAGTCTAAGTAACTAGATCTTTCCTCTCTTGATCACAAAGCAGTCAGGGAATGGGGACTCTTTCTGTGGACTTCAAATCTTCAGTGAGTGTCAGGAAAGTAGAGGGATGGTCTGAGGTTCATGTTCATGGCCATGTCACTGATGATTCATGGACTAGATCCAATGTGACCTGCTTTCCAGCTTCCCCATGCTTCTCGGCTGTTTTCCAAGCCTGGTCCTCCAACTCTGACATCATTCCCATAAATCCCCTGTATGTTTAAGATAGCCAGAGTCGGATTCCGTGGCTTGCCACGAGGACCTTGACTAACCAAGCCAGAGATTAACGGCCCCTTTGCATTTTCTTCTTCACTAAAGTTACTACCAACCTTCTTGTGATGGGCTGAGTGAATACAATTCAAACCATAGCTGGTAATTATGCAAGAAATATGAGGCACTGAGAAAAGCAAGGTAAGGAAGTAAAAAGTAGTTATCCTTCTTTCAAAAATTTTAATTTGATGATCACTTCATTCTCCGTGAATCAAGCAGTAATCTCCCTTTCTCAAAAGGAACCACCACGCTAATAAATGAAAGCCTGTTTTGATAAACTATATTTATGTATGAGTCTGGCACCTTGCAGTACTGTGGGCATAGCTGAAAACCGCTGTGTGCTT
>NW_012152951.1:1867657-1869883 GCF_000956105.1 Propithecus coquereli | reverse complement strand
ACAAGAGACAGGGAGGGAGGGAGAGAGAATATTACTTCCCTGGGGTCACTAACACCCTTGAAGATCTTTGCCTCAGAAGATTGTTCCAACCAAGTAGAAATGCAGGGAAAAAAAACACTGCTCATTCTTCATCACACGCAATTGATCTTACAACTGAAGAGAGTGGGAGGGCAAACAATTGAGAGGCCATTGTGGTGTCCAAAGAAATACTGACATCTACTGGTGGGTCCAGAAGTCACAGGACTTTTCTAAGGGCCACACTGAGCTGCATGGAATTGGATTGGAAGGCTTAAAATCAATCCAATGAATACAATTCAGCATTCCTGAGGACCCATTCTAAATAAAAAACTAACTTATTAGTACCGTCAAGACTATTTCTGAATTTTTCTATTATTGAAAGATAGATATATAGTCATCGACTAAATCCCTATACCTAAAATATTTTGCCAGAGAAAAAGTACAGTCCAGGGAAGAGTAAAATGAATGAAATTTCTTTCTAACTCGTTGTCATCCCAGGACATATCTCATCCAAAACAGTACTTCAAAAAGCAGCAAGAACAATGGAAAGGCATAATATTGCTTCGTCAGAAGATAGACCTGTGTCCAAATCCAGAAACCTCCATTTATTGGCTTGGTACTTTCTACCAAGTTACTTAATCTCTCTGAATCGCAGTCTTCTCAGATGCAAAAGAAGACTGAGGAAGCCTGCCCTGGATGACTCTACCAGTAATTGGAGACGATTAACACAAAATGCCTTGTTCACATTAAATACTCTGTAATGGGGTTGCTATTACATTTAAGGGATAGAAACATTCTGGGACCATTTGCTTCTTGGCTGACCAAGCTGTGATTTGGGAGAGTGCTTCTAAAACTTTAATTTGCACAGGAATCACCAGGGAATCTCGTTAAAACGAAGGTTCTGATTCTGCAAGTCAGGCTGAGATACAGCCTTGCTAGAAAGCTCCCAGGTGATGCTCATACCGCTGGTCCAGGGCAACGCAGAGAAGCGAGGATCTACGAGGTCCAACGCCCTCTAGTGGTTAGGAGCGTCGAGATGGTTTCTATCAATTGTCTGCCTCTGTGAGGGAATTTTTCAAATGAGGTTAAATAACTCTGAAAACTTCAATCATTTCAATGTATGGATGAAGAGTACCTAAGAAAGCTGCCAGGGAAGATGAATTTGCCTGATGTAGAAAAACTGAAAACTTATTTCTCATCCGTTTCAAATGTATGGATTCTACTTATCATGAGAGAGGCGAGATGTTTCGATTCTGAACCAAAACTGCCCCTATAAGAGGGGGTCGGTGAATTAAAAGCCCAGCAGTTAATTTGTTCTGTTTCCACTTTAGACTTTCTGTAGGATCTGGCAATGGCGAACCATTAAGATCATGGGGTTTGGGTCACAGGCAAGCTTGCAGCCTGGCTTTGCAACTCACCATCTGCATGATCACAGGCAACTTCCTTAACTTTTCCAGGCGTCCGATTTCTCAGAGTATATTGCTAACGTCCAATGAGATCAATTGAGCACGAATACTGCTCAATGAATGATAGTATTATCATTGTTTTTAGACATAATAGCACAGCTGTTATTTCCCTTATTTTATTTATTTATTTTTGAGACATGGTTTCTCTGTGTTGCTCAGGCTGGTCCCAAACTCCTGGGCTCAAGTGATCCTCCCACCTCAGCCTCCCAAGTAGCTGGGATTATAGACGCACACCATTCCTTATTTTTGTTTTAAAAAAATATAGCACTATAGCTTTGGGGAAGAGTGTGGTTAGAGCAAGCAGAGAGACATCACGGAATGGGGTTTTAGAGGAAGCAAGATACAGGTTTAAATCCTAGCATGTCACCAGGATGGTAGACGACGTTGGGCACAGTTATATCTCTGCATTTCAGGGACCATCTGCACAATAGGGAAATTATAACTTACTTGGATGATGTGAGGATTAGAAAAATGAGTAGAGCTCCTGATATGTATCAGCCTTCAAAATTCGTTGCTATTAATATCAATGGGATGTTAATATTTACAATGTTTTCTGACTCAGTAGACCTGGGTCCTGGATCTCCTTAGACTCTCCGACTTCTCCAACTAGTTACTTGCTTTTTCAGTAAATCAATGAATATCTTTAATGGGGCAAACCACAAAGTGGTGTGAGAATTGTAGCCTTATCTATTGATCACAAGATGACTGTGTGAATCAGGTTTTTAAAAGTCATGTTTTAATT
>NW_012152951.1:1853297-1854622 GCF_000956105.1 Propithecus coquereli | reverse complement strand
GTGGCCATTATTCTGCCTACCACATCAACTGAGTCTAGGAGTCAACAATCAAGAGTTCTGGGGCATCTCTATGCATATCTTGTCAAAATTACTAAATTCTAAACTTAAAAATAAATTTTTATAGCATTCCAGAGGGAAAATTTAGTAATTCACACACACCATGCACACATTAGATTGGCATTAAATTTATCTATTGAATGAATATGGAAGAGCATGGGCGCCTGCCAACTAAAATCCAAGCCATGTGTTTCCATCTAAGATATCATTCACCCATCGAGGAAAACAACGTTATTCATAAATATGCAAAGATTCCAAAAATACATAATTCATGAACCATATTCAAGGAAAATATTCAAGAAAAAAACTTTTAGCCAAACAACAAAATATTCTGAACAGAGATTAAAAGATAAAGATGAAAAGCACAAAAAATAGTGGTTAATAATGAATGTTGAAATTTATATATTGTTAAATCTAAATGAAGAATGGTAGGATCTGAAGATTAGAAATTAGATTTAAGGTGTTGACTGATCTTAGTTATAGAAATATACTTGACAATTGTATCTGATGATAAGTCTTGAGAGGAAACAAATCTTGGTTCAGTAAGTCCTCAAGAGCTGTGTTGATATTGCCTTTCTTAGCAAGACAAAGAGAAAGATAAAGATATTCACATTCTGGTGACCACTGGAGCACTCTAACCAAACAAACAAACAGTGCTGGAAACTCACTAGAAGGGATCATGGTCTTTCATTAAACCATACCCTAGCTCAGTTAGAGATGCTGTCCTTAATTACTGATAGTTATAAGAAAAAAACAAGAATTCCTGAGACATACAAGTATTTGACAACCAGCCTTGTAAATATAATGGTCTCACCACAAAGCTTGAAAACGTTTGTTATGGGAAATTGATTTTCTTCACTTTAGCTGTAAATTAACTCATCGGCCTTGTGATAAATAACCTACCATTCAGGATGTGAACTTTCTGGCCTTGTGATAATGAATCCACCACACTGTGCCTGCTCTTCTGTTTTTCAGAGAGCTGCTTTCATTTTTTTTTTCTTTTTTTTTTTACCAGTTCTTTTCCCAACAGGTATAGAAGTGATTCAAGCTGCCTCTGACAGATCCGATCCATGTACGGAATGAAGCATCTTTCTTCCACACACTGTGAGTGAAATGCTAATAATAGTCTTGTACTAAAAGTTATAAATTTAACAATACCTAGGACTTGAGGAAATGGGAGGGAGTTAAATAAAATTAAAAGTACTCTAAATTTATCTTCTTTCTGGTATATGAGAGAAAGCAGTAGGAAAACAGAGTATCTGAAATTG
>NW_012152951.1:1850491-1853247 GCF_000956105.1 Propithecus coquereli | reverse complement strand
CCATCTGCATGCCCAGAGAGGAAATGATCTCCCTGCATTGGGAGAAATACAGACTCTCAGAGCAGGAGAATGGAAATTAGACACCTGGTGCAGGACCTTAATCTCCAGTGGGACAGAATGGTGCTGGAGACTTATTTAGCTTTAGCACCAGGATTGCTGATGTAGTTGTTTAAAACTCAGCAAATTGTACCATTATCCTTCTACATTAAACTAATATTTCAAGTGGCTCGTTGGGTCTCCTCAGGGTAGCTTTTCTGTAGTTTAAAGAATTTAGGATCTTCTGTAGAATCTCTAGTATGAAGAGTTCTCGTCCCTAGAGTACACCGAAAGATGAAATAGAGTAGTCTTGTGTGATACACCAGTCTTGGTTAGGATTAGAGTTAGGGTTAGATATAATGGTTCTAAACAGTTGAAGCCTTTTGGTCCAACATCTATGATGATTACTGTAGATTATCACTGCTGGTATTTTATAGTGGACATTTTAAAAACTTAATACGTGGAATGAGACAGCTCTACAGGCTGTAAAGCCAGAAATCCAAGGCTGGTCTTGGTTCTGCCATTCACCAGCTGTGGGTCTACATGGAGCCATTGAATCTCACCAAGCTGTGGCTTTCTCTTCTGGAAAATGAAGAAGACCACCCCGTCGGGCAATATGGGGCAATGCTGTATGTAAAATCACTGTGAAAATTATAAAGATCCACCCATCTATAAATGTTATTATTATTGATGACAAATAAATCGGAAAGATATATAATCCATGGAAGAGCAAAAACTCACAGATGGAAATTAATGAGTAATAGATGTTTAAATAATGAAACAAGGTGAGATTTGCCAGCACAGGCAAACTTTTATGTCCTTTTCAATTTCCATGTGGTTATGGTATATAAAACATCCCGGAAATTAGATAAAATCCATTTAGCCAGGTGATGTGTAGGGAAGGCACTGATTTTCCATCAAATGCACAGGACAGAGTCAACTAGCTTCATTTCCAATCAGAACATGGCTGCTTTATTCTCTGGATAATCAGGAAGAATTTTATGTCCAAACATTACTAATATAAAAAAATGAAACAAGCATGTTTTAACTATGGTGATGGAGAGCTTATAGCATGAGGGAAGAAAGATCAATAGAATGAATCTTTCTTTCTTCAAGAATAAAAGAGTTCCATTTTAACTTGAGCAATAAAACTATGTTACCATGATGTAATCTATAGTTAGCAATCGAGAACTCCATAAAAGTATTTGATATTTTGAGAAAGCCTTAAAGCAGACTGCACAACAAACCACATTGCCAGAAGATTAAATCCAAATTATAGCATTATTCAGAAAGAAAGTGGCTCAGTCAAAATAGCTATTTCTTGCCTCTCCTCCAAGCCCTCTAATTGCTTTCTTAACCTGGAGCTCCATTTCAATTTATAGTGATTTTTTAAAAAATTTAAAGTTCACATGAAATAACTTCAAAGTCGGAATGAAACGAACTTTACGAATCCTTCTAACTCTTCATTTTTCAAATAGAAAAAAGTCTGGCAACTTGAGAGGACCCAAGTTCCTACTTTATTTTAATACCTCAAAAAAGAACTGGGGTGGAGAAAAATCAAACAGAAAAACTCAAAGTAAAATCACAATGTAATCTTCTTTTATTTAGAAATATAAATATTTCACAACCCTTTTTTATTAAAGGAAATGAGACTTATTATTATTCTGTTCTTTAAAATTCATCCTGTGGTCTCCAATCTAATATCAAAATGATATCAGTCCTTCCATGCCAAGGTCTGGACTTAAAAGTAAATAAATAACCAGTTTGGGTTATTTTCTAATCTGAAGTCTTAGCCACTCATTGGGCTAAGAAGAAGACACTATCACCCTATACTAATCTTTATCCTTTTATTGATTCTTGCTCTTTTCCAGCTATCTCAAACTGTAAATTTAAAAATCCCATGTTAATGGATGTCTCAAATTTGGATGTAAACTAACACTACGTAGAACTGTAAAAGACTCTTGCCCCTGCCTACTTAGCCGTGGTGCACATCCTTCCTCCTACAGAACCCTAAAATATCTATTACTTGTAGTAGATCAAAGTTACGAAGCCCATTTTTGCTCTTACACTTACTTCAAATCTTCTTGAACGAACTTTAAAAATGTGAAAGGTTATACCATTTCTCTCTTACCAGTTGGGATCGCAACGCTACTGAAACACTAACCTCATTATAGATTCCACTTTTATCTATTTCTTGCTAAAGAGAGAAAATAGGTCATAGTGAAGGTTTTTTGGAAGCCTGAGGAAATTATTTTTTAGACCCACCTCAAACTTACATACATGACCTCTTTTTACACCAAATCCTTGCAGTGCAAATTAAGGTGTATGTTCTAGTTGTTGTTCCTTGTTTTTCCCTAAATAAAGAGTTGCTCCCCAAACCTCATGGGCTCCCCTGTGAAAACAAACACTGAAAGGATACCTTTGAATTGATAAAGTAAAATGAATAAACATTGGAGGAGATACAATAAAGTAAGGGAAGTAAAGGAAGGCTTCATTGAGAAAAGGCTACTTTTCCATTCTTGTTTGATTAGCATCTAAATTTTTTTTTTTTCCGAGACAAGATCTCACTGTGTTGCCTGTGTTGGAGTGCAGTGGCATAATCATACCTTGCTGCAGCCTTGAGTTCAAGTGGTCCTCCTGTCTCAGCCTCCCAAGTAACTGGGACTACAGGCATGTGTCACCACGCCCAACTAATTTTTTTATTTTTTGAAGAGATGGGG
>NW_012152951.1:1847147-1849281 GCF_000956105.1 Propithecus coquereli | reverse complement strand
TTGAACTTTTGATGGATCACAAGTTTTGATGGAGGGCAAACAGGCGATCTCAGAATGTCCCCTGCGTCAGATCTGAAGGGTGCAAGGCGGGGCTGGTAAGAGGCTTAGCCCAGGTTGTGCTGCCAAAGGAGAAAGGTCCTTGGAGTCTCTTCTTCACTGACATCTTTTACACACATGCAGGTGCACACACATTTCCCCAAACCCTTACCACAGGCTTCTCTAGGGAAGCAGTTTTCAACTTTGCTTTACCAGCAGGTATTCATGATATTTGTAAGCTGTGTTTATCATGGGACTCACCCTCGGGGCTACCCAGGAAACATGAAATCCTGCCTGGGAGCTGCAACCATCTCTTTCTTTTCCAGAGAGCGCACCAGAGCTGTTCATGGGCATGACTTGAATCCACTCTGTTTTATTTTCTAAGAAGTAAATCATTTGTCAACCTGGGCAATTGAACTGTTATTAGTTACCACTTACTCATAAGGTACCTCACACAGCTAATCTCATTATTTCTACGTAGAACTACTATGAGAGACCTTCTTCTAACCAAGAGGTCAGCAAACTTCTTCTGTAAAGGGTCAGATGATAAATATTTTCAACTTTGTGGGCCACATGATCTTTGTCACGACTGTTGAACTCTGCCACCATAGCACAAAAGCAGCTATAGATGATGATGCCTGAACCAATGAGAGTAGCTATGTTCCAATAAGACTTTATTTGCCACAATGAGCTGGCTGGATTGGGCCCATGGGCTGAAGTTTGTTGACCCTGCTCTAACCATCTCTTGTGACTTCTTGGATTCAGACAGGACCCTTCCCCAGCTAACCTCCAGTAGGTTTGTCTCCTACACACTGAACCATCCTCTCCTCTCCAAATGGACACCTACATAGCTTATGATTCCCTGCACATTTAATGTTATTTCACTTGCATTTCTTAAACTGCTGTTTTCCTTCAGCTTGAACATATTCCTAGGCCTTTTATCTTATTTCTGCCCACCAGTAATACAGACTTTGAAAAGAGATGTGTGTTTGAGAGTGCATTTCCTTTGCTAAAAAGAGCACAGATGCATGTATACATTTCCCAGTCAGAAATAATTACTGCCAAATAGAGCAAGGCTTCTAATTAACAAGCAAATTCCAAATTCTAAATGGTGCACCAGACTACTTAATTAGATCTGCTGCTATTCAAGTCCCCTCCTGGAAGTCTCAGGCATGGCTTTATTTCCACTTGGTCTGTTATTTTCTCTAGCCTAATGTCGGTTATAGTCTAGGTCATGTTAATTATTGCCACTAAATTGTCTGTTTACCTTAGGTGAAGGCCCTCTGAGCCTACACAGTTCAGGGAATGTCAAAATCTCTCTGACCCTTAATTCTAGTAGTTTTACCTCTCAGATAACAAAAGCAATACCTGACAGTGGCTTTGTTTATTTTTTCTGATCTAGGTTGTTTTCTTTCTCTCTCTTTTTTTTTTTTTTCCTGCAACCTCTACATTTATAATATAAAAGAACATTAAAATTCAAACAGATGACACAAAAATTGGTAAGTAGCCCGGTTTCGCTAGAGAAACGAAGCCTAGGGTGAAGGTCAAGGTATCGTGCTAGGAAATGGCAGGAGAAAAGGTTGAAAAAGTAAGTGATGAGGACATTAGCAAGAGGACATCAGAGTGCTTTCTCACTGTCTTCCTCTCTTGACTCCAATCGCCAGCTGTTTCTCCACAGCCCGGTATCTGCTAGCCGTCAGCAGACCTGGAGGATGTGAACAAAGCCTCTGACCATGCTACCCGGGAGAAGCTTAGGCAGGATTTTTTCCCTCTTGATACAGGTCAATTGTATTAGTCTCCTATCGCTGCTGTTGCAAACGGCCATACATTCAGTGGCTTAAAACTCCTTGACTTTATCTGACAGTTCTGGAGATCAGAAGTCCAAAATGGGTCTCCCTGGACTAAAATCAAAGTGTTGGCAGGGCTGAGTTCCTTCAGGGGGCTTTAGGGAAAAGTCCATTTTCTTGGTTTGTGGTCCCTTCCTCCACCTCCAAAGCCAACAGAGCAGCATCTTCAAATCTCTATAAAACTCTGACTCTCAGGCCTCCACCATTCACTTGTAAAGACCCTTGTGATTACATTGAGCCCACCCAGATAA
>NW_012152951.1:1844702-1847097 GCF_000956105.1 Propithecus coquereli | reverse complement strand
CTTTTCTTTTCCTCAATAAGAAAGAAAATTTTATGACTATAATTTGAGGGTTAACAATAGTCCATCTCTGGATTTCATGCACTTGATGTATCTTATGTGGTTCCTGGAAATGCATTTCGTTGGAAGGTAATGATGATCTTGAAAAAGAAAATTCTGCTCAAGATTTTCAGAAAAAATAATAAGATACTTTACACCCACCCACACACACACATACACACACACACACACACACACACACACACACACACACACGCTAGTTTTCTATCTGGTAAACTAGCAAACTGCTTCTCATCTGATTTCTTTTCTATCCTTTCTGCTTTAAATTAGAACTCTAGAGAATACAAACATCTAATTGCCTAGAGGTCAGCTTCAGAGCTTTCAAGCCTCAAACAAGTTCAGTTGCTTTTGCATGATGGTTTATGATACGGATGATTTAAGGAACTCTTTTCCCAACTGTCTCCTTCATTTTTCACTTTTGTTTTGCCCTACAGAATCTGGGGGATAGCCAGGCTCAGAGCTGATATTTCCTAGAAATTAATGTCAAGGCATTAATTCTGTAAGATGTGCTTTTGCAAGTTAAAAATACCAAGGAGAGCCATCTCTCACGGATGCATGTTTTGCAGTAAGAACACTCATGGATAAGTAAACAAAACATTGTTTTAGAAGAAGAAACCAGTCTGAACTGGCTTCTATTGATCTCACTTATAAAGACTGCATAGTTTATTCCACAGTGGTTATCTCTCACTATCTTAATCTCTAATCCACAAGGAGCTAGAATGTCTTAGACTAATCACCATTCAATCAGCCAATATTTATTATACAACCTATATATGAAGAACAACAGAGTAGACCTGGGCAGTGTACAATGGCAATACATTTTTCCAAAAATGCAGAGTTCAACATAGGCAAAGTGTGCATGTCTCACAATAATCTAGGTATCAGGTACTCCTTAAGAAAAGAGGTGTTTCAGTGCCAGGAGACAGAGAGTCCCTTTTATGGGACAATCAAACCCAAAAGGGTACAACATGAGAACCAGTGGTGGGCATCCATCTGCATGCCCAGAGAGGAAATGATCTCCCTGCATTGGGAGAAATACAGACTCTCAGAGCAGGAGAATGGAAATTAGACACCTGGTGCAGGACCTTAATCTCCAGTGGGACAGAATGGTGCTGGAGACTTATTTAGCTTTAGCACCAGGATTGCTGATGTAGTTGTTTAAAACTCAGCAAATTGTACCATTATCCTTCTACATTAAACTAATATTTCAAGTGGCTCGTTGGGTCTCCTCAGGGTAGCTTTTCTGTAGTTTAAAGAATTTAGGATCTTCTGTAGAATCTCTAGTATGAAGAGTTCTCGTCCCTAGAGTACACCGAAAGATGAAATAGAGTAGTCTTGTGTGATACACCAGTCTTGGTTAGGATTAGAGTTAGGGTTAGATATAATGGTTCTAAACAGTTGAAGCCTTTTGGTCCAACATCTATGATGATTACTGTAGATTATCACTGCTGGTATTTTATAGTGGACATTTTAAAAACTTAATACGTGGAATGAGACAGCTCTACGAGCTGTAAAGCCAGAAATCCAAGGCTGGTCTTGGTTCTGCCATTCACCAGCTGTGGGTCTACATGGAGCCATTGAATCTCACCAAGCTGTGGCTTTCTCTTCTGGAAAATGAAGAAGACCACCCCGTCGGACAATATGGGGCAGTGCTGTATGTAAAATCACTGTGCAAATTATAAAGATCCACCCATCTATAAATGTTATTATTATTGATGACAAATAAATTGGAAAGATATATAATCCATGGAAGAGCAAAAACTCACAGATGGAAATTAATGAGTAATAGATGTTTAAATAATGAAACAAGGTGAGATTTGCCAGCACAGGCAAACGTTTATGTCCTTTTCAATTTCCATGTGGTTATGGTATATAAAACATCCCGGAAATGAGATAAAATCCATTTAGCCAGGTGATGTGTAGGGAAGGCACTAATTTTCCATCAAATGCACAGGACAGAGTCAACTAGCTTCATTTCCAATCAGAACATGGCTGCTTTATTCTCTGGATAATCAGGAAGAATTTTATAGCCAAACATTACTAATATAAAAAAATGAAACAAGCATGTTTTAACTATGATGATGGAGAGCTTATAGCATGAGGGAAGAAAGATCAATAGAATGAATCTTTCTTTCTTCAAGAATAAAAGAGTTTCATTTTAACTTGAGAAATAAAACTATGTTACCATGATGTAATCTATAGTTAGCAATCGAGAACTCCATAAAAGTATTTGATATTTTGAGAAAGCCTTAAAGCAGACTGCACAACAAACCACATTGCCAGAAGATTAAATCCAAATTATAGCATTATTCAGAAAGAAAGTGGCTCAGTCAAAATA
>NW_012152951.1:1839195-1844652 GCF_000956105.1 Propithecus coquereli | reverse complement strand
TAGAAAGAAAGAAGTATTTCTTTTGAACTATTGTATTTCAGAATGCCAGGAGCACTGTAGGATTAATGTCTAGCCTGAGAAAGGAGGGAATGAGAACTAACATTTTACTGAGTGTTATTTTATTTAAAAAGAAACACTATTCTTTCATTTTGCTCCAGCCACTTGTGCCACATTTATGAGATTATGAATCAATAAATATTTTTGAGTTCCCACTCAATCATTTATAACACAGAAGACCCACTTCATAAAAGAAATCCCGGCTAGAATTTTTTAAATTGTCTACAACAAAGATCACGTGGGCTGACATTTATGAATACTAGAGGCTTTACAAGCTGAATCCTGAGCAAGTTGGAAAATCTCTTCTGCTGCACATTTGTTTGAGGATGAAAAATTGTCCTCACACCCAAGAGGTGAGAATTTCATTTCCCTATGAAAGAAAAAGAGGAACACTGACCCATGTGAAACCTTTGAAAATTAGAAGCTGAAAATAACTACAACCCCATGTCACTATTGAATAATCTGGAAAGCTTGGTTTAATTTTTAATGTGTACAGTGATTGCAATCTAATTTTTAAACTCTCCAGCGCTTATATATCTTGCTAGTAGCATTCTGTGAGTTAACAAGGAAGAAGCATCTACTAGAGTAGACACATTGCCACGTGGCTGTCAGTATATGCATGCCACTGGACACCTTTGCGTCCCATGCAGTGCCAACTGCCTTCATTTGCATTAAACTGTAGAAAATAGAAGCTTAAATCAAATTTTGGCACCTGCGATTCTGCTAATCCTTCATTTCAGTAGAAGAACAAATCTGATTTAGCCACTGTGGAAGTTCTAAGGAGATAGTGGTGATTATGAAACTTCTGTCCCCTGACAGCTACGCTCAGCTAAAAAAAATAGTCCTTTAAGAAAATGTGACGGTGCCCCCTTCCTTCATCCCTCAAATATTAGGTTTGCACCTAGTGAATGAAGTCAAATAATATATTGCTGAAAATCTCTTGAAGGCAAGATTGAGCTGAAGACCTGCGTGGCCTTCACATCTGTGGTTTCACCTCTGCTTCTCGGGTCTGATTGAAATGAGTTTTGGAGATTGCAGTTCAGTCCCTAGAGGGCCCTACAGGATAGTAAATCCACATCCAAAAGCCGTTGTGTGTAGTAATTTGTGCTGATTTTATGTGACAGCCTGTTTCCATTTAGACAGGTTCAAGTACCACAGAGCAGAATCACTCCTCTCCTTGCAAGATTAAAAGCTTGGCCATTTTGGAACAGAATCTTCACCTGGCATTGCACTGCTTTTTGTTTTCCCAGAATTCATAGAATCTTTGTTTCCTGATGACAGCAAACATTTCCCCATCCCTTCACCTCCATTTCTCCTTGCAGAACAGAAGAGGTATCATAACTAGGAAACTAGCTGGTTCAAAATGGGTTCCTTTGTTTCAGTTATAAAAGAGCATTATTATACAAGCCTCCAATAACAAGTAGCAGCTTCAAGAACTAAGAAGTGTCATCTCCTGAGGAACAATACTGTCTACTCAATGGGTCTCTCCTTTCTGTATATCAATGAATGAAACATTTTTTCTTGCATTTAACTTCTGGGAAATCCATTGGATTTAGTGGGAAAATAAATTAATAGAAAGGCTTTTAAATCTTAACTAATTTCTTCCATGTGCATTAGTGTTGGGGAAATCCTAAAGGAGACAGATTAATTGAAAATTTATTAAAATCTCTAAAGTAGTTGAGGATTATGACAATCACAGGTTATTTATATATTTAGGATTTGTACACAGTTCAATCCCAATAGTAAGAGTAGAAGATAGGGATTCAAAGAATTTCTGATGAATACTACATCGTAAGCTGAGTAGCAAAGCTTAACAGCAAGGGTTCTGAAGTCACAAAAGTTGAATCCTGAGTTGAAATCCTGGTGGCTTCTCCTCTTTTTAGCAGCTCTGGCTAAATTATTAACCTTCTCGATGTCTCAGTTTTCTCAATTTTAGAATGGTGGGCGTAGAACACCTCTTTGTGGTGTCTGCTTAACCCAGATAGTGTTCTTTCTCTAAGTACAACCCCCTCCTCATATGTCCCTCCTTAGACTGCGGCGTTAGCAGCCAAGTGGGGTTTTCCCCCCAGCTTTATTGAGACTTAAATAAGTTTGTTGATTGACAAAAATTGCATGCATTTAGGTGCACAATGTGATGTTTTGTATATGTACACATTGTGAAATGATTACCACAATTAACATATCTGTCACCTCACATAGTTTCCATTTTCTGTGTGTGTGCGTGAGTGCGTGTGTGTGTGTGTGTGTGTGTGGTGAGAACACTCAGGATCTACTCTTTTAGCACATTTCAAGTATACAATACACAATTATTGAGTAGACTCACCAAGCTGTACATTAAATCTCCAAATCCTATTTATCTTCACTGTACCTGAAATTTTCTACCCTTTGATCAATATGTCCCCGTTTCCCCACCCCCACCACAGATGACCACCATTTTACTCTCTGCTTCTATGAATTTGACTATAGATTCCACGTAGACTGGCATGGTGGCTCACGCCTGTAATCCTAGCACTCAGGGAGGCCAAGGTAGGAGGATCCCTTGAGGTCAGGAGTTTGAGACCAGCCTCAGCAAGAGCAAGATCCTGTCTCTACTAAAAATAGAAGGAAATTAACCAGGCAACTAAAATAGAAAAAATTAGCCTAGCATGGTGGCGCATGCCATAGTCCCAGCTACTTGGGAGGCTGAGGCAGGAGGATCACTTGAGCCCAGGAGTTTGAGGTTGCTGACACCATGGCACTCTAGCCTGGGTGACAGAGCAAGACTCTGTCTCCAAAAAAAAAAAAGAGAGAGAGAGAGATTCCATGCATAAGTGAGATCATGCATTATTTTTCTTTCAGTGTCTGGCTTATTTCACTTAACATAATGTCTTTCAGTCTTCATTCATGTTGTTGCAAATGGGCAGGATTTCCTTTTTTATTTAAAGGCTGAATAATACTCATTTTTTGTGTGTATGCATTTGCATCACATTTATCCATTCAACACTTGGGTTGTTTCCATACCTTGGCTATTGTGAAGAAGTTGGCAGCCACATTTGTACTCTGTGACTATTATCTGGAGTGGATGTTTGACCCAAACCAGGACCATCAGCTTTCCTCTCCTCCGAAGTTGTACTTGGGATGAAGTAGCTGCCACAGAGTCTCTACTTATGACTGGAACCAGAGAATGGTGGGGTAGCATGAGCAAGGGAAAGCCGAGGAGAATCAGACAGCAAAGAGAAAAGAAAGTAGAAGCCAGATGTAGAAATCAAAGTCAATGTGGTTCCAGAAAGAGAGAACATGACTAAAGTAGGGGCTGTCTTGGTACCCTATGGCTTTCCATTTCTTGGCTTAACTCACAAATTTCAGTAAATTTCCTTTTTTGGTGTAAGATATTTTAAAGTGAATTTCCTGTTAATAGAAAATGCCCAATATAAGGCTAATAGTACCTACATATGAAGGCGACTGTGAACGTTAAGTGGTAGCTAGCCACTTTTATGTCACTTATCCTATGAGTAAACTGTGAATACACTTGCAATAAAGACCAATATTAAAGGGAGATTTTAAAGTAAGTTCAGTTAATAGAGGGAAGCTATAAATTAATAGCAAATATAACTGTTATAATTTATTCTAATGTACTTTCCTAAAAACCCAGATATGAAATTTCTGTAATGTATCTTTCTCACTGCTAATGGGCTACAGGGCTCTTATTTAGGTACATGTGTGTGCATGTGAGTATGTATGTTATGTGCATGTGTGTGTGTGTGTTGTAGATGACAATAATGCGTTTTCATCTGTTATTGAATTCAAATTATAATTATATTAAGGGTAACTTAATATCATCTAATGAAGATTACATTAGATTTCATTACATGCTTTTTCTATTTAGGCAATCACTAAATAAGCTGGAAATTGCCAGTTGTATTTATGAATGCTAAAAGTTTCAACTGAGTAGTTAGCAGCAGCATTTAATACTTTAGAATTGTGTTTGACTAGTGGCAATCTCATAGAAACATTTCTTGGTCTTATCCCTTATGGTATAGGGTCCCAAAGCAGGAACTTTCCAACAGTGCAAGTCACCAGATTGAGGATCTCACTTGGTTTCCTTCCGTCTGTGTGGCACGTCAGCCAGTTCTTGCTTGAGCCCAGCTCTTTCTTGTAATACTTTGCTAAATATAAGTGGTAACAATGAACGCTCCTGATGTTCTGTTTTCCAAATTCTCTCCTTAGAGCTAGATTTTCAGTAGGCATTTTGTCTTCTTTCCAAGTTATTGCAGGGACAGTTTTGCCAAATGTTTCGTTCAGCGTAACGAGCCTTTCCAGTCACCAAGTCGGCTATAGCTGCTTCCCATGGCCTCCAGGGAACCAAAAATAAGCGGAGAGAAAGAGGCAGGAGAAGCAGCAAAAAAATTAACTAGTCTTGATGATTATGTCTGGGAAAGAACTTGGGTAAAAAATCAGAGGTTGCTGTGAGCTAGGCTGACACCACGGCACTCTAGCCTGGGCAACAGAGTGAGACTCTGCCTCAAAAAAAAGAAAAAAAAGAAAAAGAAAAAAGCATAAGATATTTTACAATGTAGTCTCGATTAATTACAATGTAAATATAATTGCAGTTTCTTTAAATATATAATAATGACTTTATTTCATATTTCACGATATTTGCATATCATCAGCTTTTAGGATTTTCTCCTTGACACATCTCTGTTGCACATTCTAAAGGATATAAATCTGTGAGAGATAGTAATAATAATAATAATAATAATGGCAGCAGTGGCTACACGTATTGAGTCGTTATGTGCTTACCACTGCGCTAACCACTTTTCATGGATCATTTAATCTTCCCCACAGACCAATGGGTAGGCGCTGTTAATAATAGTTGCCTAACTCCAGGGGGCGCCACTCATATATATTAGTCTATATAAATTGTACCTCCTAGAGTTGTGAATTGCAAAGCCTCGATAATCCATTCATTCTCACATTACAGATGAGGAAACAGGGTCAGAGAGAGAGAAGGAAAAAAACTTTAATAAAGCAAAACTTGTGCCAGAGACTCTCTTTGTTGAGGAGATAGGATTAAAATCAATTCTTTTTTAAAAAGACTAATAACAATTGTGCTGTCAAGTATTAAAGTAAGGAAATTAAATTTAGCAAGAGTCTATAATTTCTGTCTATTTCTGAGCATCTGCCTTTACATGGATGGTAAAACCTTCATCTACCAACCAACAACCAGGCACAATTAGGGGTACTTCTTTCGTGTTTCCATAGTCCTCTGGGCATTTCTCTATTATCACATCACTGCATTATACTGTATTATAATTCTTTAACATATTAGCCCTCTCCCTAGAATCTAGTTTCTTAAGAGCCAACTATCCCATGTTTGTATCTCTAGCAATTAGCACATAATAGACATTCCACTAATATTTG
>NW_012152951.1:1835764-1839145 GCF_000956105.1 Propithecus coquereli | reverse complement strand
TAAAGAAATTATCCCTTAACTCAGTCAAATTGACTCCTAAAATTAACCATCACAGTGTTATGATTAAAATAAAACAAAACTTTTGTGAAATAAAACAAAAACTTTTATGAAATAAAATAAAAACAGATAATTCTAACGGAGAATTTCTCGATGAAGAATAATTTTGATATTTATTAGGTGTAGCTGAATTTATTACTAGAACTCTGTGATCAAATAAGTTTGGGAAACACTGAAATACATCAAACTGAATGGCTTTCTTTGGAACTTTCAGAATCTTCCGTGTACTAATGTGCCCTGTAAGCACCTCCCCACCCCAGTATAGAACATGATACAAAATGTTTCTAGATCTTATTGAACCACAGAATATCCCACCCCATGCTCGGGGAGTACTTTGAGATTCTTGTAGTCCCAGGATCTTCTGTAAGGAAGGGAAAGTCACTCAAATTTTTTAAGCATGCTAGTTTTTAGGACAATTAATGTAGCTGTGAGTTGCAAGACACTAATGGTTTTGCCTCTCAAAGACATAAATTCCCACCCGGCAGTTGAGTATTTCAAGGCTGAGCTCATTAGTGGAACATTTTTTTCTTCACTTTTTCCCTCAGCTGCCCCTAGTGATTTATGCAACTTCACCACTTTGTAGTTTCCTCATCTATCATACAGGCAGAGGAGCAGAGAAGAAATTTGTGCAAATTTTCTTCCCCCTGGTGGGAAGGAGACCTCATAGTATCCTAACAGTGAATTTTGCTAGAGTTGATGTTGAAATAAACAGACCATCCCTATGGCGGTCTCAACGAATGATATTAACCTTCATTATTATAAACCATTTCACACTTATTTGTAAATGTGCCAAAGACTTTATTTTACTTTTATTCCCATGTATCTCATAGAGAAGCCCAGCTCGATGTTTCTTTATCTCTGTCTTCTTTCTTAAACCCTACAAATGAATGAACTAATCCCTTTTCTGAACCTTCAAAGGACTTTAGCTCTAAGTATCAGTTCGGGTTGTCCAGGAAAGAGACGTCAAGATAGCATTGGACATGCAAGAGATTCACCTGGGGAATCCCACGTAGGCAGTAAAGGGAAGCGGGAGAGAGAGTAGTTCCGGGAAATCCTCTGGATCCTGAGAAAGAGGCATTGGGAAGGAGGGACCTCAGACTCCAGCGCAGCTCGGAGGAAGTCTGGCCAGGCTGATGGAGCGCCCTGGAGCAGAGGTTGTTAGAGCTCCGCGTTGAGCAGGGAAGGCTGGGCTCTGGGACCCATCCTCCTTGGCTGGGACCGACGGTGTGGCCTGGGTGAAGTGTCTGCAGGGGGTCCCAGGGGATGTGCGGCGCTAATTCCACTCCAGGGCCACCGCAGGTCCCCTCCAGGAGGAAGATCTGTGCGGCACACCAGGGCTGCCACACTCTGTCACATGCCGTGTCTCACTTCCAGACTTTGCTGGGATTATTTATGACATAGCTTACTTCCCTAACTAGCTGGTGGGTTCTGGAGCATCGGATCCATAACCGATTTATTCTTGGAAATATGCAAAGCTGTGATATACTTGGAAGAGACTCGTAACTTGATCAAAACCAGCAGTCAGAAATGGATTTCCACAGTAATAATAATTTCTCTAACGCATCATGCGTGAAGTCGAGGGTTTCCTTGGCCACTGCGCTTATTCCCTCGGTTGCCCTTAGCACCTTTCCAGTACAACAGTTCCCTGTCCTGACAGGCTTCTTCTGTTTGCACAAGAGTGAAAGTGTTCACCTGCTTCCTAAATACTCTTCCTTCCTAGACAGCGGCATGAGGTTAAGCAAGGCCCGTCATTTGCAGGAGTGAGTTCCTGCTGGGTACCACATTTCCCATTCACTCAGCCCAACACTCCATCTGACACTATGCATGAATGAAATAGCATTAATTTTATGCATTTATCCAAACTTTACCATGTATCTGTTAAGGGTTCAGGTTATATTTATTACAGGTGACATGGACTACAGAAGGCACTTGCTAAGTAGTTCTAGTTTGAATAAACCAAATTCAACTTTTCCTTCTACTTACATGGTAGGTGTATAACACAAATATGCAAACAAATAGACTGCTGCTACCCACCGCTGGACAAGTCTGAATGATCTCTCGTCTCAACAATTCCTTTTTGCAAAACTGGGTCAGCATCATTTGGGGGTATAGTTCTTTTTTTTCTTTTTAAATCAACATATAAAAGTTGCTCTTTTGAACTACTGATTAAGAGCTGCTGCCCTGAAGGGCTCATAAAAAAAATTAAAGGATTATTGTCTTTACTCTTTTTTTATAACCCGGTATCAATATTACTCACACTGGTCAAATGTTTATTTGTATTACTAATATTGCTGTTTTGCCAATAAATCACAGTTAGTTAAAAACACAGAAGGTGGTTTACATACAGTCAAACATACCTAGAAAGAAAGAAGTATTTCTTTTGAACTATTGTATTTCAGAATGCCAGGAGCACTGTAGGATTAATGTCTAGCCTGAGAAAGGAGGGAATGAGAACTAACATTTTACTGAGTGTTATTTTATTTAAAAAGAAACACTATTCTTTCATTTTGCTCCAGCCACTTGTGCCACATTTATGAGATTATGAATCAATAAATATTTTTGAGTTCCCACTCAATCATTTATAACACAGAAGACCCACTTCATAAAAGAAATCCCGGCTAGAATTTTTTAAATTGTCTACAACAAAGATCACGTGGGCTGACATTTATGAATACTAGAGGCTTTACAAGCTGAATCCTGAGCAAGTTGGAAAATCTCTTCTGCTGCACATTTGTTTGAGGATGAAAAATTGTCCTCACACCCAAGAGGTGAGAATTTCATTTCCCTATGAAAGAAAAAGAGGAACACTGACCCATGTGAAACCTTTGAAAATTAGAAGCTGAAAATAACTACAACCCCATGTCACTATTGAATAATCTGGAAAGCTTGGTTTAATTTTTAATGTGTACAGTGATTGCAATCTAATTTTTAAACTCTCCAGCGCTTATATATCTTGCTAGTAGCATTCTGTGAGTTAACAAGGAAGAAGCATCTACTAGAGTAGACACATTGCCACGTGGCTGTCAGTATATGCATGCCACTGGACACCTTTGCGTCCCATGCAGTGCCAACTGCCTTCATTTGCATTAAATTGTAGAAAATAGAAGCTTAAATCAAATTTTGGCACCTGCGATTCTGCTAATCCTTCATTTCAGTAGAAGAACAAATCTGATTTAGCCACTGTGGAAGTTCTAAGGAGATAGTGGTGATTATGAAACTTCTGTCCCCTGACAGCTACGCTCAGCTAAAAAAAATAGTCCTTTAAGAAAATGTGACGGTGCCCCCTTCCTTCATCCCTCAAATATTAGGTTTGCACCTAGTGAA
>NW_012152951.1:1823930-1828369 GCF_000956105.1 Propithecus coquereli | reverse complement strand
AAAGTATATGCTAGGTTTTAAAATTAGTTTTCTATCAATCACATTTGAGAACCCAAACCCCAATACATTTCAGAAGCCAAGCTTAAAGGAGATGAAGGAAACTGTTAGTTGACAGACTATGGCAACTTTCTATAATAATTTCCTTATCATGAAATCCTAGGAGCTGAGCTCTATATGGTTATTTGGCAAAAACCAGTATCACATATATCACAGTAAGACAAATTTAACAGTAAAACACAATGTGTTCTTTTATTATAGTTCTTATTGTTCATTTCTTCAAGTCTGGACTAATTTGAGCTTTTAGGTTATTTAATGTTGAAGAAAAAAATTTATTTACAGTTTACAGCCAACTACAGATGGTCCCCGACTTATAATGGTTCGACTTAAAATTTTCCAACTTTACGATGGGTTTATCAGGACGTGAGCCCACCGTTAAGTTGAGGAGCATCTGTTCTTCCAAAAGTTTTTAGGGCAACTTGAAGAAATAATTAGCTGTATCTAAAATCCAAGAGCCATTCTGCTTCTAAAATGTCCTCTCCCCTTCCCCACCTCACCCCATCTTGTACAAAATAGTCTCCACTGGTTTGTTGATTTGGGGAATGAAGGCAAGAACTTTAGATATAAGGACAAAAAACCTCTAAGAGCAGGTGTCTCTGGGACCTCTTCTGGGTCCTGGCTGATGGCTAAACAGGCACAGTTCCCAGCAAGAGGAGGGAGTTAAGACCATCCATCAATTCAGCACATCTAATACATAGCTGAAACATTGGCAACATAAAGAATATGACAGCTTTAAGCTTTGAGACCGCAGACGTATGAAAAATAAAATGAGAATGAGATAATTGTCTCCTCAGGAATCTGCTTACATGAGGTGTCTGGAGAAAGACAGATGTTATGTTTAGTGTCAGAAGTGCCATTTCATTCTGCTCTTTATTAAACAAAGGTGCTTTGCAATCCCCCGTGTCTCAGAGATTGACAGGTCACACCTCCAAGTGTCTAATACTATGCAAACACTTTTGCTGCATATCTATTGAGGAACTAGAATGAAAAGTCAAACTTGTCACTCATGATGGAATAAGTAGGGGGCACAGTTTGTTTTCGCGTCTTGCCTTGCAACGGTGCCAATGTTGAGAGCTCACAACATGCTTACAGGTGGCTCAACCAGGAAATTTTATGAAGTCATAAAGGTCAGAATCCATTCGTTCCAGCAGCTGTTATGCAGAAGAAAGAAAAACATCCTTAGACTACATTTTCTAAAGGCATACATAAGAAATCACAGACTTTTGAAGACCAAAGGATTCTGTTGTGTTTGATTCACTGCAGTAAATTCATCGAATGATATTGTGGAAGAGGAAATCTGCTGACTCGCATCCCTTACTCAATTTCCTAATTTGCATCCAGAGGCCATATAGGCTGTTTAAAAGCTAGCTAAAAAAATAAGTTATAATAATAAGAATTTTGTGAAGTGTTTGCAGACTGCATTTCCTGCCAACTCAAAATAGCACTCGCTGGTTGACTACAAATATGCCAGAGTACAGCAAAAACACTAGAAAAATTATTCTCAGGAACCAAATAAATAACTGACTCAAGAGCTATGTAGGTAAGTAATACTCTTGTTCTGCACCTAGATTGAAGAGACAATCTCTAGCATGATGCTTAAGAAGGAAGTTTGTTTTCTGAAATTCGTGACTAATTATATTGTGGTTATGTAAGAGAATGACCTTATTCTTAGAAAATACTTCCTGATTTAGGGTAAAGGATCATGATTACATCCATTTACCCTTAAATCAAGTGAGGACTCCATGTGAAGGGGTATACGGGGAATCTATTATACTATTCTTGTAAATATTTTGTAAATTTGAATCTTTCAAAATAAAAAGTTAAAAAATATAGTTTCTCCAGTCTCCTTATATTAGCTGTATAATCTACTTTAAGTTACTTGCTGTCTTGAATTTTCAATTTTCTTATCTATGAAATGAGGCTAAAACACCAGTGACAACCACAAAGAATTCAGTGCAATAATAATTCAAGAAAAGTTAGTAACAGCTTAATACAAATCTTAACAGTAATTTTCTACTTGTGCCTGATTAGAATTTTGGTTTTGGTAAGTTAACAAGCAGCTGAGTCTTTTACATGATACTGACTGTGATGAGAAAATATGCCGCTACCATCTTTATTAAATGGCCATCAGTGCCCAATGATACTTGGTTTTTGTAAATGCAAACATTGTAAAGCAGGCTAATACAGAAATGCTCCATTTAATTACAAAATAATTATATATCCAAAACTATTTATTAAATGAAACTGAATAGATTGGAAACTTATTAGACATTAAAACTTTTATAGAAACTGTGGAATTTTTAGTAGCCTCTCAAAACACAGAGAAGACAGACAAAAAATAGGAAGCAAAGAAATGCTTCCTTACGTTTTCCCAGATGTAGTGAAAATGTTAAAAATTGGTTTTGGCATATACAGGCAATGAAGCCTATTGCCATTATCACTGTGTCATGGAGCTGGGAGAACTATTTTATCAACAGAGAAAATAAGCATTGGTACCTTCTCTGGAGTAGGCTGACGCTTGAGTTATAATTAAAACCAGTTCTATTTTTCACATAGTAGATTATTTTTCTGATCCTCATGAGAGCTATAATTAATTACTCTAGCAACTTCGATGTCTAACTTTAATTCTACCTAGAAATATTTCGACAGGCTGACAATAAATGTGTTAGAATAGCTAAGCGATAAGTTGCTTTTGCCTTTGAAACACTGAGCGTATTAATCTATGAAGATATTCTGTAGGGCAAGCACCTCCATCTGCATTTCTTAGCATGAAGGAAAAGAACAAGGGAGATTAAATATATTTATGGCCTCAAATGGAAGCTGGTACTAGACTGGACCGGGCCAGTACTGGAACTGACCAAATAATCTTCTAATTATGTGCCATTTATAAAGAGCTGCTCATTCAGAAAATAAAATCCATTTATGGTGGAGACAAAAAGCATTCAAAATCCAGGCAATTGCCCCTGATGAACTTCACATTCCCCTGTGACCAGATACCTCTCTTCTCTTGACTCTGAGCGAGGTAGAAATATTACATCCCTGACGAAGAGTTTTTAAAGCTCGAACTTTTGATGAAGTTATATCGTACACCCCCACTGCATCCTGTTTACGAAATTCTAATTTCAAAGATCCCGGTGACTACATACATTGTCATTCAAACTGGACAGCTCTGAGAATGAAAAGGGATACAGCAGGATTGTCTGAGCAAACCAGGATATATGATTACATCCTTTTAAGAATAAACTTTCAATAAGCTGTTGACTTAGTGATGCAAAAGGAAAGAATGCATTCTCATCAGAGATGTTTATTACTAGGGGACCAACCATTCCCTGTGATTAGAATGCTGATGATACGTAAGGAATTCTTAGAAGAGTAATTTGGGTGAATACCTAATGAAAGGGAAGCTGTCAGCATTGGGCTCTTTAGACAAAGTTGTTAAAATATCACTATATTTGCTCAAAGATCAGTAGGCCCAGAAAGTCTCCTGTAAGATACAGTCTTAATAGCTATTTCTCAGACTTCACACATGAGTAAACATTTCATTTCATGTATTTGAGGGAAAACTAATCAAGTTATTGTCTTATAAGAGACAAATAAGAATATC
This sequence comes from Propithecus coquereli, assembly GCF_000956105.1. Classification (NCBI taxonomy): domain Eukaryota; kingdom Metazoa; phylum Chordata; class Mammalia; order Primates; family Indriidae; genus Propithecus; species Propithecus coquereli. The sequence continues at coordinate 1,824,708 of NW_012152951.1, read as the reverse complement.
AAATACTACATATTACATTTTGATATAATACAGAGGATGGATCATTGCCCAAAAGGAATTTTTTAAAAGGTATCGTTCATAGAAGAATTGTTTCTAGAGTGAATGAATTCGTGTTTAGTAACCACTTTCATGGAAAAAAATGTAAATGTCACCCACAGCATATTTTCTCAGTGATCAGCAGGATGGCATACTAAGAAGTTTCAGGGCTTTGAGAGAAAGAGCATGAAATTTGGAGCCAGAAATGCTTGAACTCAAACTCTAGTTCAATCACTTAGTACATGGGGGAAATTACTTGTGGCAAATAAGGTTAGGTGCCCATCCAACGTCATCTATTCCTTCCTTCTTCCTTTTCCCAACAGAACCCTGAATTTGTTCAGGTATACATTTGTCCTGTTTGGAGCCCGTGTGTTCCAGGGATAGGACTGAATATAAAGGTTATGTCCATAATGCCTTTGTCAGTGTTAGTTTTAGAATAAGCCCATGGCCAATTTGGATCATTAAGAAACAAGGAAAGGTTTGCTGAGTGAAAATATCAGGGAAAATATATGGGTGAAAATATACTCAGTGAAAATATACTCAGTGAAAATATCTTCTGAAAATGAAGGTAGACTCAACACTTTTCAAACATACAAAAGTTTAAAGAGTTTATCACCAGGAGCCTGGCACTACAAGAAATGTTAAAGAAAGTCCTTCAGAGAAATGCTAATCATTGAAAACCTAGATCTATGCAAAATATAAAGAACACTGGAAATGATAAATATTTCAGTAAATGTAATTT
>NW_012152951.1:1818990-1821817 GCF_000956105.1 Propithecus coquereli | reverse complement strand
TTGCAAAACATATGTCTGACGAAGACTTGTATCTAGAATATCCAAAGATCCCTTGTAAGTCAATTATAAGAAAAGAACCCAATTGAAAATGGCCAAAATACTTGAACAAACACTTCACCAAAGATATATGGAAGGTAAATAAACACATGAAAAGATCATCATAGGGAAATGCAAATTAAGATCAGAGTAAGATACAACTATACATCCAATAGAATGTCTAAAATTAAAAAGACTGCCCATACCAAATTTTGTCAAAAATGTAAGGCAACTGCAAATGGCATACACTGCTGATAGAAATATGAAGTGTTACAACCACTTTGGAAAACAGTTTGGTAGTTTTTTAAAATGTTAGACACACATTGACCATGTAACCTAGTCATTTCCCCCAAGGAAATAAAAATACAGGTTCACACAAAGACTTGTATACAAATGTCCGTGATAGCTTTATTCGTAATACCCAGAAACTGGAGACGTTAAAATGTAGATCAACAAGAGAGTGGATAAACAAATTGTGTTATGTTCATATAACATAATTTTGCTCAGTAAATAAAGAAATGAACCATTGACACACAAACATGAGTGAATCTTAATATTACTATGTTGAGCGAAAGAGCAAGACAAAAAAAGAAATACACATAGTATGATTCCATTTATAGAAAATTCTAAAAAATGTAAATAGTCCATAGTGTAAAAATGTAAACTAGTCTATAGAAAAATAGGTCAGGGATGGCCTGGGGGCCAGGGTGGGATAGACAGGGAGGAGGATGAGGGAGAGTTTACAAAGCAGCACAAAAAATCAAAACATTTTGGGGCAATGGATATGATATATACATTGTCTTGATTGTAGAGATGGTTCCATGGGTGTACATGTGTAAACTTTAAATATGTGCAGTTTATTATATGTCAATGATATCTGGTACTGATTTTTCTTTTCATTTTGTAATTGCATAATGGAAATCATAGTGGCTTTAGAGTCAGACATGTGAGTTTGAATGCTAGACTTGTCATTATAACACGACCTTACATAAGTTACTTACAGCTTTGAGTCTCAGCTTCCATATTTATTTATGTGGTAGTAAGGATATTTTATGTGAGGATAAGAATACAAGTGTCAAAGGTTTGCTGTATTAAACATGATAACATGTATATTTTTCTTCTTTATCGTAAAATAATAGAAAAATAGATGTGCTAACACTAATACAAAAAATCTGGAGTGACTATAATAATATCAGACAAACTAGATTTTAGAGAAAAAAGTATGGATAAAGACAATCGTATCAGACTGGTAATGGGGTCATTGATTAAGAGGACATAACAATCCTGAACATTCATGCACCTACTAACTGAGTTTCAAAAAACACAAAGCGAAAATTTATAGAACTGTAAGAAGAAATAAATCCACAATTATAGTCAAAGACTTAGCACTCTTCTCTTTAAAATTGATAGAACAAGTATACAGAAAATTAGGAAAGATAAAATACTTGAATAACAATATATATCAATCTGATGTAATTGACAATTAGCAAAACATTCCACCCAACTCCAGCAGAATACTCATTCTTTTCAAGTGCACACAGAATATTTACCACGAAAGACCATATTCTGGGCTGTAAAAAATTCTCAATAAATTTAAATGGCTTCGAATCATTCTAAGCATGGTCACTGACCACACCAAAATTAATTTAAACTGATCTATAGTAACATATCTGGGGAAATTCAGAAATATTTGAAAACTACACAACACACGTTTAAATAACCCATGATACAAACAAGGTATCAAAAGGTGGTTAGAAAGTATTTGGGAATGAATAAAAATTAAAAACATGATACACCAAAATTTGTAGGAAACAGCTACAAGTTTTTAGAGGAAAATATAGCACTAAATTCCCATGTTTGAAACAAAATGATATCTCTAGTCAGTGACCTTAAGAAACTATAAAAGAAAAATAAAATGAAACTGAAAGAAAGAAGAAAGGAAATAATAAAGAGCAGACCAGAAATCAGAGACCCAAAAGCTGGTTCTCTGATAAGATCAATAAAATTGTTAAACATCTAGCCAAGCAGACCAGAGGAAAAGAGCAAAGACACAAATTACGAATACGAGAAGTAAGATGGGGAGTTCATTGCAGACTCTACTAAATTAAAGGATAAGGGAATATTATGAATAACTTTATGACAATAAATTCCACAACTTAGATGAAGAGGATAAATTCTCTGAAAGACAGAAACTACCAAATGTCACTCAAGAAAAAATAAATAGATAATCTGAATGGCCTTATATCAATTAAAGACATTGTTCAAAATTAAAAATTGTCACTCACGGAAAATTGTGGGCCAGATGGTTTCACTGGTGAATTGTACCAAACGTGTAAGGAAGAAAATACCAAACTTACATAAACTCCTCCAGAATATCAAAAAACAAAACACAAACAAAAAAACTTCAAAAAAAGAGTAAGATTGGAGTGCTCCCATTGTTTTATTTCATGACTTAAAAAGCTATAATGATCAAAATGGTATGATATAAGCATAAAAATAGACAAATAAATCAATGAAACAGAATGGAGTCCACAAATAAATAAACCCGAATATAAATCAATTTATTTTCAACACAGGTACCAAACAATACAATAGGGGAAAATCTCGTCAACAAATTCTACTGGAATAATTGGATAAACTTATGCAAAATATGAACTTTGACCCTTACCTCACACCCTAACTAAACACATACAAAAAATAATTAACTGAAAGTAGCTCATAGGCCTAACTGTAATAGACAAACTACACACCTTCTAGAAGAAAACATAGGAGAAAATCTTAGTGACCTTGG
>NW_012152951.1:1813327-1816595 GCF_000956105.1 Propithecus coquereli | reverse complement strand
ATATTCCTACCTATCCACTCTCAGGAGGGTAATGGTGAAACTGCTGACTATGTAGTGAGCCCTATGAAGCCACATGCAAATAGAAAAACTTAAACATATCTAGTAACTCCAAATGGATTTTTTGGATCAAGTATAAAGAAAGAAATAGTCTTGCTAGGTCAAGTGCATCAGACACAACAGGTGGATTCCTGCAATGCCTTCAATGTTTAGTAGCCTAATAATGTGTTTCCATGTCATGTTAAATAAATAAAAAGTTTTGATGTCATAATTATATTATACATTACATTATAACTATACTTCTCCAGTAGCTATTCAGGATGTTAGTGGACCTGTTATCCACAAAATTTTCCAATTTTCCCAAAGCTTCCTGAAATTCCTGGAATGATTTAAGGTACTTGACATGATATAATATTTAACTGGTATATTTTTTTGTAAGCAAGGAAAAAATATAGGAAAAAACAGGTCTGATTTATGGCTTAATTCAGTATTCTATACACAGAAAGTCCTCAGAAAGAAAAGGTCCTTGCCTAATTACCTGGCTGAGAGCCCACATATTTACTGGGTTAGAATTTACATGCAGAGGGAAATCTTTTGTGAAAGTCATGATCTATTTGTCATTGCCTTTTGTTCAAAGGAAAAAACACCCAACACTTTGAGGACTGCCACACTGTGCAAAAATTAACTCTATGCAACTGTTCATGGAGTCCTTTATGGGGACCGTACAGTAGCACTATGGACTATGTACTTAAAGGAATATTTCTGCCTTACCCTCAGATTCAATTGAAATTTATTTTGGAATCTTATTATTCTGTTACATTGCCCAGTGATACCGAACAACAAGTAGAAAATAGAACAGAGCAAGCTAGTATTTCCCTTAAAAACTGGTTGTGTGTGGCATTATGAGCCAGAATCTTAACTAAAGGGCTACCATTGTCTAGCAGTAATACTCAGACTTTCCATTTTTAATCCCCCGGATATACTTGAACTTTAAGAATAGAAGATCAAATTCAATCCATCTAACATTTAAGTAATGTTCATCATACACGCAGATTTCTGATGGTGTCACAGTTAGACTTGGCAGTGGTTACTCTACAAATCCACACGATGGAGTTCATAGGTTTTTTTGTTGTTGTTATTGTGTTGATCTGGGCGAAAAATTTGCAGTAATTCACCAGCACAGAACAAAAAAGAACTGTGATTTATGTTTTACAATGTACACAGCTGATATGCTGTAATGTCAAAATTCATGTTCCTAAAATCATATTTTAGGAAGTTCTAAGTAATGTTCTGTTTCGGAACTAAAGGACATGATTGGCACATCACTGGGGAACATGCGGAAGGTCATGCTCTACTAGGACAGAAATGTTATGATGTGACATAGTTCACTTTCTTTTGTTCTCCACAACACACTGACTATACTAGAGAGTGTAGAGAAGCTTAAATAATGTCCAACAACCCCCATCTCTTGTGAAATCACAGCAACTACAGACCTACTTGAGAAAGAGAGACAAAGAATGCACATACTCTATGAGATACATACAAAATACGACAGAACGTCAGTTTTGGCAACGCAGCATATCAGCTATGTAAATTATAAAACATAAGTCATCAATGTTTTTTCTTTTGCAATGGTGAATTATTGCAAGTTTTCCACCAAGACTAAAACAAAAACTATCAACTCCATCTTATAGATTTGTACATAAACCACCACTCAGTCTGACTGTGACACTCTCAAGAAATCTCTGGGTATCTTTTCAAACAAAGACTTTTGGCTAATTTGAATCTAGGTAGGATGGTTGTAAAATTTTGAACATGCTTTTAGGATGGCAACACAAATGTTAAACACAAGACATAAGCTTCAGATGTGTTCACGTGCAAAGGTCTACAATTTTCTCCACACACACACAAAAAAAACTACACAAACATTTTTTTCTACTGAACTTTGTGAACTAAAAATAAAATCCTAAGCCCTTTTCTAACTGAACGGACCCCTCTGGGCGAAAGGTACCCCAAAAATGCCTTTTTTATTTTCTTTTTCTTTTATTTCAGGGTATTATGAGGTACAAACATTTTGGTTACATTTTACGTCTTTGCCTCACCCACAGGAGGGTTAGAGGCATGCCCTTCCCCTCTACAATGTTCACTGTGTCCTTTAGTTGTGAGTTTATCCCCTCATCCCCCTAAACCCTGGAGAATATTACTGCCATGTGAGCACCATAGTGTTAATCAGTGCCAATTTGATGGCGAGTACAAGTGGAGCCCATTCTTCCGATCTTGTGATACCTCACTTCAGATAATGGGCTCAAGTTCAATCCAGGAAAATATAAGAGGTGCCAGATCACTGTTGTTTCTTATAATTGAGTAATAGTCCATTGTATACATACCTCAAAACTGAGTTCACAACCGTGACTGACGTGACAGGATGGGAGAGATAAAGCACAATTATATGCATATGACTTCCCTTCATAAATATTCATGGTTCTTCCTATAGCTTGTTGGATTTGTATATTTGACCACCCACTCAGCATACAGTCCTGATGCCTTTTGTCTCTTCTTTGAATTACGTGCCTGGCTTCTGACCTGGGATCTGCTTCCCCACCTGTTGGAATGGTCGCCCACCAGGCTGCTACCCTTTATGAGAAATAAAGCTCTCCTTTTTCCAAAGTATAAACCTTGTTAATTCATTTTTATTTTTTAGTTAACAACTTTTACCAGAACTTTAGTATCATCATGCTCCTTGATCTCATACCATTTTGAGTATTTCTGAAATTCATATCAGTGACACTGGAGATTCTGTTATGATGTTCTAGAGAAAACGTCCTAAGTTAAAATAAAATGTTATATGGGAAAAACTTAAGTAAGCTCTAAATGTCTTAATCATAAGTGATTTTTATTAAAATAACATACAAAGTCTCCGCATTGTATATTTAATCATTTCAGTAGATTCTATTACTTTTATTCATTGATCATATATTTCCAATATCATCAAAAAGAAGTTGCTTAAATTTCTACTTGCCATAAAACATTTTGAGGGAAACATTTTACTGACTATAAAATACTAGAGTGTTCTGATCTATTTTTAATAATTCATTGCTAGTAGCGTGATTTAAACATTACCAATCCTGCTAACAGATTATTTAAGACTAATTAAATCCATTAGGAGCAATAGAAAAGAGTTACCTATTCACCACCACAAGAAGAAAGATAATAAATAAGTTAGACTTCATGTAACAAAAATCATTTTCTGTTTAGAAAATATTTATATATG
>NW_012152951.1:1770478-1811927 GCF_000956105.1 Propithecus coquereli | reverse complement strand
ATAATTTTTATTATAGTGTATTGTTATAATTGTCCTATTTTATTATTATTGTTGTTCATCTCTTATTGTGCATAATTTATAAATTAAGCTTCATCATAGGTGTTATGCATAGGAAAAAACATAGTCTATATAAGATTCAGTACTATCCATGGTTTCAGGCATCCACTGGGGGTCTTGGACCATATCCCCTGTGGATAAGGGAAAGCTACTGTATGTTGAAATAGATGCCACTGAAATAGATTTAATTATCTCTATTTCTATTGCTTCTAGCACTTTATTTATAACTTTTGTCATTATAACACTTACCATGTCCCATTATAATGAATGATATGCCCATCTGCTTTCTCCTGCTAGAGGCAGTCATCATCTTTATAACCCTCTCATAGATCCTAGTACAGGGCCTGGCATTAAGTAGCTATTCAATAATTTTTTTAAAAAAGAAACTGAATGAGTGACCCCATAGACTAGACAACAGGTAAGAAAGACCAGATTATTGTCACTACTCATATCCTTGAAGCACATCCCGTCAGTGGGGGAGAAAAAGGTCTAAGAGTGAGGAGGAACATTAACACAAAATTATGAAAAAACATAGATAAAGGAGAAAAAGAAGTGGCTCAAATCCAATACCACTGCAACTAATATTACAAGTGACATACAGCTGTGCACAGAGAAGAATTTCATTCCTGAATGATCAAGGATTTCTTATTTAAGTACACAATTTTCTTGTATGCATTCTTTAAGACAGAAAGAAAATGGGAAGGATATCATTAATTAAGAAAAATCTGCCAGAGAAAGAAACCAAATGAGTATTGGCAATTCAGCTGTTCTCTTCAGAAAGGGTATCTAAGACAGCATGCCCTTTATTATCAGTCTGGTGAGGGTAGACATGGCTGTTATAAATAGTATCAAAAAAAATTCATTGAGTTCCTACCTCACACCAAACATTATGCCAAGAATTTTCACAAATTATCACATTTTAATTACATGAGTCAGATATCATGATCCCCATTTTACAGGGAAGGAAACTGAAGATTAGAACAATTGAATGACTTGCTGAGGTTGCAAAGTTAGTGGGGAGCTTTGGTCAAATTTTGGGCTTTTCCTATAATACTCTATTACCACATCCTTTAGTGTATGGAAACATTGTTACCCACCATATTTTATTAAAAGTATTCCCATTTTAAGACATTTTGTTTAGGCTATTTCACATTTGCTAAATTGTAGTTTGAGGATTCCTTTGACATGCAGTTGGAGGATCTGCCTATATTCTTTGGGCATCTGATGGAAACCGCGTTTAGGTAACGTGTTGTCATAGTAGTGATGGCTGACAGGTGTGTCTTCTACAGTTTTAGAGAAGGGCCAAAATCCATAAAGCTTCACATTTTCACACAGTTCCACTGCGACACTCGCGATCATCAAACCGGTGGACAAGCGGTACGCGGTCACACCTTTAGTTCTCCAGAAAAGGGCCAGATGTTTCAGGTACTTGGGATGGAAAAACAGAACCTTTTGTCTTGCTTTAGAGTCTCTGAGTGTGTAGTACACTTTAAAAGAGGTACCAGTGTTGGCCCTAAAAGAAAATGCTGGCAGAAGAAGAAATGCGTCTCCATAGGTTGCAATGTCCTCCAGAAATACTGCTTTCTTTTCCTTTAAGTTCCCATATCTGCCAAATTTTAAAGAAATTATAATAATAACAAGGATAATAATCAAAGTAGCAGTTTTGGTAACATGAGGCTGAATGTACCAATGGTCAAAAAAGTGAACCATTTATATAAAAAGATAAACTGTAGACTCAGGGAAACCCATTTAAATAAGCATCATGACAATATCAAAGACAAGACCTTCATCTTTCTTCCATGGAATACCTAGGCTTTCAATTTCTACTTTCTTACTGGACAGACATTTCTTGTATTATTTTATATTCCAACTCAGTAATTTTTTTCTAAAGTTATTTTTTGGTACTGAAACAGCTTCCAAATTTATACCGATGGAATACTTTTTCAAGCATAGCACATATGTCAATAGATTTTTAAAAACTCATTGAGCTATTCACTTGTGATTTGTATATGATATGATATGTACCTTTTGTATATATTTAAGTATAAAACAGAAGTTTCCTTTAGAAAACCTAAAATATCTCTATATAAATATAGATATATTTTTAAATTTCCTCCATTCATTGTGCTATCTCTATATGTATGATTTAAATAATACCTTACTAAGTATTCTTGTAAGCATGATTGTGAGTGTTTAGAAAATAAGCTTTTGGAATGCAGGTACAATATTTTATTTTCTCTCAAGAGATGCTAGAACTATTTGGAGGGGCAGAATCTATTTATAATGTTTATCAGTCACTTTTGATTAAAAAATGAAGTAAAACCATGTATGGGATTTTTTATTAGCCAACCAACAATTTTATAGTAGTTACACTGCAGAAGTGAATGGTCATTAGTTTTTAGTGATCAACTATTCAAAGTGAAAAGTACATTTTGCCAGATTGTCCTAGAACTTACTCTCTGAAGTTTCTAAGTACATTAAGTTTTATCAAGAAAGTGCGGCCAAGATAAAAGAGTAATGCTAAAAGTCTGAAAGAAAACAGAAAAAAGCAACTTTACTGTTGTTAAAAAAAAGATGAGGAGAAAAGTTCTCATTTGATTTGAAACATTTAGCTTATGGCATTAGAAGTACAACTGAGTCATACCTCTTCTGAACCACAACCTTGATAGAATGTCAAAATTTGCAAATGTATTCTTATATATTTTCCCCCAAAAGCCATTCCAGCTGTATTGCAAGTCAGTCTCAGCAAAAAGATTAATGCTCAGACTGAGAAACATGTTAAACAGTGGAAAAATGTTCTTGAACAGTTATGTAAGTTGCAGGTACTTACTTTAGCGTTATGATACTGGGATTGACAGTCACAAGATTTGTTTTGCTTCCAACATCTTTACTAACATCTCCTGTGGTTGGGGGGAGGTTACATCTGAAATTTGGAAGGGAAACCATTTTCAAACTAGAACTTGTAAAAAAAAAAAGTGTATACACACATAGACACGTACAATAAAATTGTCCTTATATTGGAGAAAATCATTGCTGTTAAGAGATCCTCAAAATCCATCTGATTTCCATTTAAAATTATTTAATAACTATGGAGCATTTGGTTGACACTGTATGAAATATACAAATTTGATAAAGGCTTTTAATATTGATAATGATCTCTTTTAAGTATCAAAACCAGAAATGACAATTATACCTTGCCTAACTTTTAAAGAGTTTCCAATCCTTTTATTAAAATTGTTATTTATATTGATTATATTCCCACAGTGGTAAGAGAACTAGTTTACAGACTTTTACAAAATTGAGGTACTGTGACTAAAATTATAGAATCTGCCAGAAGCAAAAACTACATTAAAAAATCAAAATCTTCTGATTCCCACATGGATCGTTTTGCCACCAAATTATGGTGTTAATAAATAAAACCTTAATGTTCTTATAGTGATGTTTTCATACCAGTGTTCTCATCTTCCTTTGAGTACTAATTTGTTTTTAAATTGGAAAGCAAATTAAGAATTCTAATTTTGAGTAATTATATTCCCGTCACAAGAAAGGGAAAGTTGGTTATGACTCCCTCAATACCGTTTGTAGAATTTCAAGTACTAAAGCTAAGCATAAAAAGGGAGCATCTTTCAGTGATTCCTAAGGAAGGCTGTTTAAAGTTGACATAGTCTCTAATATGACTGAGTTTGAAATATTCTGTACAATGCTTTATGAAACATACCAATAAATGAAACATGTACTTCCCTCATGGATATAAAAGATAAGTCAGAAAATAAATAGGGCACCCTGGGAAAATAAATGTTAATCGTAAGTACTAAGGCATAGAAATGACCTCATTAGTGGGCTTCCCATAACAAGTCTACCTCGTAATACAATCTCGTATTCTTTTGAAGAATCAAAAGTGATTTCCAATATAGTATCACAGGAGATTCCTAGGGGAAAGGGTATTTTGTGTGTGTGTGTATATATACACATGCACACACATATATAATTACATTTACATATGTATACACATATACACAAACACAGTATATAGTCATAGTATAGTAGTATGCTACATGTACATGTATATATTATATACCATACATATACACATACAGTAGTACACTGCATTTCATATATACACACACACACAGTAGTATAGTCATAGTATAGTAATAGTATAATCATTGCCTTTTTTTCCTCCCCAACATATTTCATACCTCCCAATTTTTGAAAAGAAAAAAAAAAAAAAACAGCTTCCAGATTGTGTTATAAACTATCAACATGCATAGCCAAAATAAGTTCAGGCTTAAAAAATTAAATTTTAATAACACCAACCATGTCTAGTCCTCATTTTGCCTTTCAATGTAAATGACTGGCTTCAAAGAGAATTCTATATTCAGAAAAATACCTGGCATCAGCAAATGTAGAATCTAGAAACATAGGCATTTATTTTAGAGTTATAAATTAAATATCTGCTGAGATTTTTTTTTTTAGTATTCGAGCCTAAATTTATATTTCCTATACTTGCTATAAAGTAAAATGAATGTTTAGGCATAATCCTCAACGCAGATGTTTTAGGAATTTTAAGTCTATAAAAAGTCTATTGCAAGAAGAATTATTTATATTCATTATGGCCTTTTCACACTGAGTTCTTGAAGGAAATGGCTCAACCATTCACATATTGGCCATTTTAATGTTAATCATGAAGAACATGAATATTCAGTAATTGTTGGACTGTCAGGTCTATGGCTGTTCCATCATTACCTTCAGCATAAAATTTTAAAATGAGGGGGAACTCTTTATTTAAAATCCTGTTTCTTTTTTATCTGCAGCATTGACTCAATTGGGATCAAAGCATCATCTCTGATGTATAAAATCAATGCTCCTAAAACAGGGAGAAACAGATTTCTACTTAGTCTTTAAAAAGGTGCATTTTAATTAAAGTCCATCCTCACATGGATAAATCACTTTTCCACCATATTCTGAAAGTGGAGATGCTTCGTAGAATGACTTGTTAGTACCACTCATACCTAGAAACCATTTTATTTCTATTTTTGCAGGCTAGCTGGTATGGAGACAGAAAATGTTTAAAAAGACCAGAATTTAGAAACTGAACAATTTTTTTTAAATTTCAAGCCAGAAAACTAAACAATGGCGTTGCATGGCTGTAAAATACCTGGTTGCCATTTTCCCACATATTATCCAAGAACAAAACATCCTTGAAATGCTCTGCAAGAAAAATGGTCTTTAAGGTTAGGTGAGTCTGAGAAACATTGCTCCTTAGAGTTCTTCCAAGGGAGCCATGGGACCCTTTAACATACTGACGGCTCTGATAAGTCCTGTACTATAAATCCCTCATTCACCCTGATTTCACCCAGAATTTTGTACCTGACCATAGCACATTTTTATCCTTCTGGTATCAACATTCCGAGAAACTCATCAACTATGGGACACTTCGGGAAAGCCAACCTGAATAATTTGAAGACTTCAGCAACACAGCTCAAAGGTCAAAATTTCCATGAGATATCTTTCCACTATCCCTCTAAAATACCCAACTGATCTTTTGTTTCAAATAAGTCAATTTGACAGGTCTTACCTAAAAACGAAGTCGGATTTGTCTATTTCAGCTCCGCAGAGAGACTTATTGAGAATCCCCCCATTTCCAACCACTGCACACTGATTATAAGGGTACCCCACAAAAGGCTGCGACTAGCAGGAGAAAAAGAAAAACTATGTGAAATATCGTTAATTTTAGAACCACAAACATCAGCTTAATTCAAGTAACTTCACTTCTTATGCAGGCTAAGGAGAAGAAAAAACAAGAAAAGGAACAAGCAGCAATGTAGCATATTGATCAACTTACTATGACTTATAATAAAAAATCATCACGGTGAACCTAGATTTCATTTCTCTTGAGAGGAATAGACATCATATAACATGCAACATAATATAATACTCTGAAATATAATATCTTCGTATACAAATATAATTTAACATATCTTACATCATATAATAAAGTAAATAAAATGAGAATGGCAAAATTCCACATCGTGCCTTTCTGATAAACAGGACTTTTTTCAGCAAAAAAGAGAAAATAAAGAAATTAGAAAGTAGCATGCAATCTTCTATTCCAAGGCATAAAGTTAATAGGTAATTTAGCAAAAATTCCCTGTGCTTCTTAAATATAAATTAGACCTTCAGGCTCGGTAATGGTATTAGATTTATGCCTGCCATCTCCACAAATGACCAGCCAGGGTGCTTCAGGGAGGCCTATCAACTCTGTGCTGACATATTTCAAATTAATTTCCAAAGCCTGAATCTTTTTTATTTCCTCCTAGGGTTGAACTTGCTTACCCCAAAGCTTTCCCACTTTCCCAAGTCCTCCACAGTCTGAAACATAACTTTTCAAGTCAACGGTGTACTTTTCCTTTTCTGGTCACTTTCCCTGAAGTGGTCACTTTGCCTGACCTGGAGCCCATAGCAAAGGTACCAGCTCATACTCCACAGTGATGAGGCCCCGATTCACCTACACTGTCTCTAGATGCTGGAGCTGACTTGTGCAATCTGGTTCATATTGGTAAATATTCAGGAATTTTGTGAGCTAGTAGTTAAACCATTGGAAATTGTCCATGATGGGGATATTTACACCAATGAAATTGGCAAAGGCTACAAAATCAAGGTGCACCCCTTCCCAAAGCCAGTTTACCAGCAGCACTGGCAATAGCCCATGGCCCGTGTGGTTTGAGCAGCTCCAAGCACCAACAGACACCCCTGAACCACTACTACTGCCGTCTGCTCCTGGTGCTGCATCTAGGGGATGCCCAACAGGCAAAGAGAACTCTATTTCAGTACTTCTCTCTTTGCAGGTTTGTCTACTGTGCTTGTCATGTGAGAGGCACTGTTCCAAGTGCATAAGTTATTAACACATTTAATCCACACAACCACCTTAGGAGCATTTTACAGATGCGAAAATAGAAGGATGAGCTCAAGCAGGAACCAGAAAGGGGCAGAGCTGGGATATGAACCTAGGCAGTCTGTTCCAGAGTACATGCTCTTAACCACAACCCACTGCACAGTTTCTCACCAATTAAATTAAAATGTTGACTTCATTAAGTGCCTTATTTCTTGTTATACAGCAATGCCTAGTCGAGAGTGCCTGGCTCTGAAATGAATGGTTCCCAGATACCTCGGGCTATTTCATGGCATTGAACTTCTAGCTCAAGATGTCTTCAGACAGTGTCTACTAAATGCCTCCACGATAACTTCTGGATTTAATAGACAGGATAGAATGCAAAAATGAAAATATGCTCTTTATGGTACAAAACAGAAAAGATTACTGAGGGAAACATATCTCAAATTATGCACTCAAAATAATGAATGTTTTTCTCTGGTTTCTTGGTCAACTGGGGGAAAACATCCATATGCTTCAGTATCTCGTGTTCAGTAAGAATTTAAATAAATTACAAACTTCGACATTCCCTTAAATAAACCTCCAGAGAAAATGCAAATTTGCAAGGCTCCACTGCCTGCTCCTGGCTCACTCTGGTTGAAAATTAACTTTGTTGTTTTCCTTTTCAAGTGACTTAGAAAATTTCATGGAGGAAGTCACTTCACACCATTTAAACAAAAGCAATGTGCTGTGTGCCTAGCAGTTAGTCCCCGAGAGCTGCAGTAGAAGGGTGGAGTAGACCACGAGCCCCACCCATCCATGGAAGGTGAAGGTTGAAGCAATGCAAAAAAGAGACCCAGCTCTGCAATTGTTATTATGTTGACTGCAGAATTTCCTCTCCCCAACTTTTAAAAAAAATCAGTATAAATTTGGAAAGCAGATGCAATTGTTAACTGCATCACAACTATTAAACCTATGCTAAGCTATTTCTTTCAAGGTATCCAATGAGAAACAAAATAGCTGCTGTTTCTCTGTTCTGGTCAGCAGAAAGCAACACAAATACTAGCAAAAATTGCATAAGTGAAAAAGTTGCTCATCGTCAAATTCTCCAAGGCCTTCCCTGACAGGGAACAGAAATATGCTTTTGTTATCTTTTCAATTATTGGCAATTTCTATGCACTGTGAGAATTTTTTATGAGTTATTTTTGCACCCCTTCTCTCCCACAAAATTTGCAGTATTTTCTTCTTTATCATTTTCCATTTATTTCTCATTTATTCTCTGCAAATTATTCTTCCTCTGCATCATAATATAAAAAAATTAGAACTTACATGATCAAAAATAAATAAATTAAAAGAAGTCAAAGGTTCAACAAAAGAGAATGGTAACAATTTACTATCCTACAGTTGGTAAACTGCACATATAAAGGGATCCCATTTTGGCCATATCGAGTTGGTCTAACTGCTTTTAATCAAATCATGGAAAGATGCCTGAGAGTGTATGTTTATAAGCAATGAGAATTTTCCTCTTCATAGTAAAAATTTCCCACGTTTGGATTTGCAGTAAGGGTCAAGTTTCTCCTCACCTGTGTCAAGTGGTACTATCTTATATCATCACTCAATTGTTTAATTAACAAATATGTAACGAATGCATATATGTACTGGGATATGTTCTAGGAGCTTGGGATACGTCAGTGAACACAGAAAAAAAGCCCTATTTTTATGGTGGTTACATTTATTGACCACGAATTCTTACATATTTCCTTCCCAAAGACAAGCCACATAAGCCTACAGTTCTTTGTGAAGGAACTGATGTAGCCACCCAAACTGACAACCGGAAGAATCTTACTCCATGTGAAAAATGGCCACCTTCACAAGCCCCAGCAATTAGTATGCAGAAAACTCAAGCACCACATCTCATTTGAAGAAGAGTCCAGAAGTCTTGGGACTGGAAGAGCTCATCATTTAAGATATAAATAGTTTTCCCTGCAGAGCCACACTGCATTCAAACTGCCTTTTTAAAATGGTCCACTGTATGTATTTTATACAAAATAAGTCTATGGTGTTTAAATTAATCCCTTCGTTATTGTAAGTTATAGCTTAAAGTGAGAGAAAATTCATCTAGAATGGTGACACAAATAACCCACAACAAATCTTTACTCACCACTGGAAACATACGAAAAATGTTCTCTCTAATTGGGATTTGTTTTTTGCTTTCCACCTCATAACTCATATTAGTCCCAACCGGAGTATTATTTTGAGAAACAACAAAGTTTTGAACAGCATCACAACAGGAAGCAAGTTTCGCTCTGCAAAGGAAAAGAAGACAAGTGAGCCAAGGCATAAGATTAAGAAACCAAAAATAGAGACTACAATGGAAATGCAAAAAAAGAGTCTGCCATATTGACTTTCTAGAAGAAGATAAATTATTCACAAAGATGACATTTTTATCTCATTCAATTCTAACTATCCCTGAATGATGGGATGGTAACTCGTCAAGGTGAAATAGCAAAGCGGTACTTACATACTTACATTCAGGTAGGGACCTTCTCAGTAATAGAAAATACTCATGAAAACAATAGTTTTAAATATAAAAAATTCCTTCTAAAAATATTGTTAAAACGTTAAGGAGAAAAACATGAGATGACATTATATTTATTTTACAAAATACAAGTTAAGAACAGAATCTAAACTAAGAACAGAATCACAGTCACCAAAGCAGTATGTAACCATTTATTATGAGACAAGTCCAATGAAAAGGAGAATTATTTAACACAATGAATCTTTAAGGGAAGTGAGTTTAACACATCGATAGCCACACTAGAAAAAAAAATTTTTTTTCCCCTTGGAGCCACTGTGTTTTACTAAGAAAATAGAATAAAAACTTTGAAAACAAAATGATTCTTTCTAATTTAATGAAAATTTTGTTATTTTTTATTGTTTTCTGTGCATGACTTATACGCAATTTGAAATATAGTTCATGTGGCTCCCAAGGTAGAGATGTGTGAGTTACATGTGCTTCGCAAGGCCCCAGGCTCAAAACTAGCATGAGTTAAATACAACTCACATGGCAGTTAATGTGTCATTCCTCATAGAAAGCCCAGAAAAGCATAAATAGTACCAACCATATTTCAAAACTATCACTGTGGAATGAAACATCATTGTTAGAATGCAGACCCAGAAAGCTGCTTTCAGGGATCACCCGAGTTAGCCCTCAACCTCCAGCAGGTGAATACAGAACCACTCAGAATTTATATTTCATTAATGTAATTCTCCAAAGATGTAGATTCCAGAGCATCTCTTGATAAATATTCCTGAGTTTAATCAACCTTAAAGTCAAAATCAAGGCGCAACCCTTGATTCTGTCAACAGATTCTTCCATTTGCACAACGGAACTATCTCTTCATTTAAATCCACTTTCATCGTTAGGTTTTCATAGACTGCCCCCATAAAAACATTTCATGTAATTGAAAATGGCAATCAAGCAAAACTTTAACCTTCTCAATCTTGAAGAGTTTACAGAATTTCCTTTTCTCTCAGGTTTTCCCCAAAGGAAAGTTTTTCATTAGTTTAGTCATCTTTTTCCTCTTTAAATCTTGACTTATTTCTCCATATTACTTAAAAATATATATTCAGGCTGGATCCAATTACAGGACAAGGGAGAGGGAATATTCAACAAGGAGGTTGACTCTGGTTAGATTCATTAGAATTGGTCCTTTCTCATTCCACACTTTTATTACTGGTTTTTGGTCCTGAACGGTAAACATTTGTACATGTTTCTACTGAATTTTGTCCTTTTGAAAAAATACAATTCTCTAACTTGTCACAGTCATTTTAAATTCAGTCTTCCTGAATGCCAATAATTCTCAAGGTATGAAAAGTCAAGATGCTATTATTTGCATCCTAAAGTCAAGGTTTTCAGCAACACTGCTTCCATCAGTTAACTTACATCACTGAAATAGTATAGTCTTCTTAATTGAATTCTGTCACGTGCTCATGACTTCTTTTTGTATTTTAGAACCTATCATTGCAGAAAGATAGTTCATGGAGACTAGCAAAGGAAAAAAATGAAAATTAAATGATGTGTAGTCAAAAACATGATATGTAATTTTTAATTATAAATTTAATTTGATAACAATTCATGTAGATATTGCAAACTCAGAAATCCTTATGTGTTTCTAATTTTAAATGTGTCTTTTATCCAGCATTTTGAGGAGAGGCAATGTAATATAATAAATTCCTGTTTAGCTCTGACAAGTAACTTAATTTCTATAAGGATATTCATTACTGACATGAATATTGCATCATCAAAAACACTAACTGGAGTTCTTTTTGTGCTTTTTGTTATATCAATAAGTTTTTTTCTGAAATTATATTTTTAAAATATAAAATTTTCAAACCTACAGGAAAGGTGAAAGAAATGGACAATGGGCACTTGAATATCCACGAGCTAGACTCTCCAATTAACTTTTCATTATATTTGCCTTATTGTGTATCTGTTCAGCAATCCATTTTTGCTGTAATTGTTGCAATTCAGAGTAAATTACAGGTCTCAGTATGCTTCCCCTCTAAACACTTCCTGTCTCCAGCCTTCCCCCAAGCCCCAGAAGCAACCACTTCTGTGACTATTTTCCACCATAGATTAGTTTTGCCTATTCTAGAATATGAAGAGAATCATACCGCCTGTATGCTTTTAGACTTCTTTCACTCAGCATAAATGGTTTTGCGATTCATATACGTTGCCCTGTGCATCAGCAGTTTGTTCTTTTTTATTGCTGGAGTTGGTTTAGCCATTCCTTCATCAAGAGTCAACATTAACCATCTAAACACTCACAATAATCTCCCAGGAAAAATAACAGAATAATCATCCAAAATGTCATTTCTGCAACCTGCCTTTAGTTGCAGACTAAGGGGGCTTGTTAAGCCTTTGTATCCAGCAGCAGAATGACAAATGTATGCTCTTCGTCACTTACCAGCTCATGCGGGCGTTAACCAAAAAACCTGCCACTTCTGAGACACCTCAGTTGTCTGTAACTTGAGCTTTTACATCCCACAATAGTAAATGTCCCAACCAGATAAGAAGGGACAAGCCCGACCCTGTACTTTCCAGAGCCTTTGCACACTCATTATCCCATCCGATTCGCGCTACAGGCAAGGAGGTAGAAAATACTATTATTCCCATTTTAGAGATGAGAAAACAGGGATTGAGAGAGGGTAAAATGACATGACCAAGGTGGGCAGGTTGTAAGTGACTCAAAGTTGTGTCTTTTGCCATTCAGGTCTTGGCAGTTTACACCACAATATGCTGTCATTGGGGGGAATGCCGTCATTTAAGCCTCTTCCTTCTGGATGCTTTCCAAAATGGTGCCACGATAACGTGGTTGTTCACAAAGTAATGCTGGTAGCACCTTCCTGAAAACCTGCCCAGGCACAACTTGAAGGCTACCGTACAATTTATATATAAATGCTTCAAATCCTATATACAACTGAGACATTTGAGGCTCTCATTTTACATAGAAGATGTATAGGATTCTCTATGGGATCAGGGTTATCAGGCAATCTGGTCTTTGTGCCATGAACAAAATGGAAAAGAAACCCTAACTTGATGACAATCTAGCCCTTGCTGTGTCCCACTTTAAGCAATTTCCTCCATGTAACCCAGGTTCAAAAGAGAATATACTGCCCTCCACCCGCCCTAGGAAAAAATAGGGACCCTCTGTACTGCACTGAGTCCCAGAATTCAGAATTCATATTCTTTCAAAAGTGCTTAACTTTCAAGAAGTAGATTGGTCTTGGGAGAATCTGCCTGAATCCTTTTTGCATTGATCTATAAAGATGGAATCTCAAAATGTGCAAAATCATCTTTGCATCACAGATGGTCTAATAAATACACTTTGAGAAAGGGATCATTGTTAAAATTGTGGAAATTCCTTTTTCTTTTTCATTGTAGGTGCTAGTTTCTTTTCTAAAAAAAAAAAATTTTTTTTTTTTGGTTTTTGTTTTTATTCGTTTCAAGTCTCAGGTCAAAATTCTTCTTCAGTTCTAAATGCAATGCTTCCTGGATTTCCATGAAATGTTAATGACGACTTAAGGCTTTCAGTGCAGAGGACACTCTAGGACACTCTGAATACTAACGACCCAAAGGCCGGAGCCCAAGCTTCCAGGCATCGCTTCTGTTTATTAAACCCTCTGATAGACTCCCTAAAGAGATGTGGGGCTGTTACGGGGAGGTAGAGGCTGCAGGCACTTTCTAAGCACTAATAAAAAGCTACATTTCTGGGTTTCATTCTCTGTGATTCTAATGAGGATCCTAAAGAAAGGAGTTTTAAAAGGTAAGCACCTGCGGAAACTCAAAGGACGTATTTACCATCCTAACCATTTCTAAAACAGTCAAATTTCTTTTCCTTCACCAAAAACACAACAAACCTAAGCCAAGAAATACACCACCTGCTTCTCTCCTGTTGATATTCCTTTCTTTTTGCTTTTCCTCTGGCCCCACCCAACCCTATACAATTCATTGACTGACTGATAATTCAATAACAAACATTTAGTGCAGTCTCACTATGTGCTACATATTTTACATTGATTATTTCACTTAAGCCCTACAATAGCTCTCCAAAATAGGTACAATTAGCACTCTCATTTTACAGATGAGGCCAATTTAGGCTCCTAAAGTTAAGGAGGTCCCAGAGAACATATTCATTCATTCATTCATTTATTCATATTTATTTAGCACCTAATAAATACCAAGCACTGAGAGGTGCTGCTGTCTATACGCTGGTCAATAAACTGAGCATTGTCTCTGCCTTTATCGTGTTTGTGATCTAGTAGGGAAGAAAAAAAGGATTTACATGGATGACTTGTAAGGTAGTAAGTGGCAAAGCCAAGATTCAAACCCAGGATTCAAACCTTTATTCCAAAGCCCACTTTCAGGGCATGCCCTACAAAGAACTACAGTGTGCAGTGGGGGAAAGGAACATGAGTGAAATATTCTTGTCTGAACTGCCATCTCTTACAACCCAGTAGATTTTTCTAGAATCTTCAAGTTCATAATTGGAAACATTTCTTTTTTTTTTTTCTTCAGTTGGTTGGTTTTTTTTTTTTTTTTTTAGGATATTATGAGGTACAAACATTTTGGTTACATTTTATGTCTTTGCCTCACCCAAGTGAGGATTAGAGGCATGCGCTTCCCCTCTACAATGCTCACTGCATCCATTAGTTGTGAGTTTACCCCCCTCAACCCCCTAATCCCTGGAGAATATTATTGCCATGTGAGCACCATAGTGTTGATCAGTTAGCACCAATGCGATGGCGAATACACGCGGAGCCCATTCTTCCGATCTCATGATACCTCACTTTGGATAATGGGCTCAAGCTCTATCCGGGAAAATATAAGAGGTGCCAGATCACTGTTGTTTCTTATAATTGATTAGTATTCCATTGTATATATATACCATATTTTATTTATCCACTCCTGGATTGACGGGCACTTGGGTTGTTTCCATATCCTTGCTATAGTGAATTGTGCTGCCATAAACATGTCGGTGCAGATGTCTTTATTACAGAACGTCTTTTGTTCCTTTGGGTAGATGCCTAATAGTGCTATTGCTGGATCAAATGGTATTTCTATTTTTAGCTCTTTGAGGTATCTCCGAATTCTTTTCCACAGAGGTTGCACTAATTTGCAGCCCCAGCAGCAGTGTAAGAGTGTTCCTATCTCTCCACATCCTTGCCAGCATTTGTTGTTTTGGGATTTTTTGACAGAGGCCAATCTCACTGGGGTTAGGTGATATCTCATTGTGGTTTTGATTTGCATTTCTCTAATGATTAGAGATGTTGAGCTTTTTTTTATATATGTTTGCTGGCCATTATTCTGTCTTCTTTTGAAAAGTTTCTGTTCATTTCTTTTGCCCATTTGTCAATGGGGTTGTTTGATTTTTTCTTGTTGATTTTTTTAAGTTCTAGATAGATTCTTGTTATCAGTCCTTTATCAGATGTGTAGAGAGCAAATATTTTCTCCCATTCTGTGGGCTGTCTATTCGCTCTAATGATAGTTTCCTTGGCTGTGCAAAAGCTTTTTAATTTGATCAGATCCCATTTATTTATTTTTGTTGCTGCTGTGATTGCTTTGGGGGTCTTCTTCAAAAATTCCTTGCCTAGGCCGATGTCTGAAAGGGTCCCATAATTGGAAGCACTTCTTAAAGAAAAAAGTAGGAGAGCTCCATGGGCTCAAAGGGCCTTTCTACTACTGTTCATGTCACATCCTGTAGAAAACCCCGCCTGTGCGTTCTCCACACAGAGTGGTCATGTCCTAGTGGCTGTGCAGGAATTTGTGTGTTTATGTGGGGGCCTGTGTGTATGGCTACGGGGAGGAAGGGTCTGGGGAAGGTGGGAGATAAAGAATAACTTGGTATTGGGGGTTGAGAACAAGTCCTCCCTGGTTGGAGGCCACTTAAGGCATGAAGAAGATTTATAGGCTTTCACCTGACTTGCAGAACCCAGCAGCATGCACTGGCTTACCAAACTTCAAATGTGACCCGAAACTGCATAATTAAAGGAAAAGTGGCTAGAAGGAGAGAGGAGAGACACACTCTACTCTGTAATGTTCAAACCGTGCCCGGCGTGCTTGGGTCTGTGGGGAAGGTTTTACTTTCAAAGGCACGTTGACAATCTGGGGCCTGTCTGGAGGGAACAGATTGAAATCCATGACAGATGAAGAACTGATCACGTCCAGGCAGGAGAACAGCAGATTCAGGGGATTCAACAGCTGTCCTCAAATATTTTATGAACTGTAATGTGAAGGAAGAATTAGATTTAACTTACGGAGCTTCAAGATACAGAACTAGAACTGTTATGGTCTGAATGCCTGTGTCCCCCCCCAGAAAAAAAATTCCTATGTTGAAACTCTGCCCTCAATGTGGTGGTATTAGGAGGTGGGGCCTTTGGGTGGTGGTTGGGTCATGAGGGTGGGTCCCCATGAATGTGAGGTGACAGTGAGAAGTTGACTGTTTGCAGCCTGGAAGAAGTACCCTCGCTAGAACTCGCCGTAACTATGCTAGAACCTTCATCTTAGACTTCCAGTCTCCAGAACCGTGAGAAATAAATGTTAGTTGTTGAAGCCACCCAGTCTATGGTATTTTATTATAGCAGCCCGAGCAGACTAGGACAAAGATCAATGCATAGAGCAAGTCAGCACACATTTATAGCGCAGCAGACAGGTGATGTCCACAGCCCGAAGTCACAGAATTACAAAGTATTAAATACAAATATGAATAAAACATGAGTGGGCCCTCCGGGAGCTTACGTACATTAGGAGAGACAGACACAAATCATCCCTGGTATTTCGATATTATCATTTCAATATAATATGAGGTTATACTAAGAACACCTGGGAAGAGCACTTTAACCTGAGCGTTAAAGGGAGATTTCATTAAGGTGGTGTTAGCACAGTGCCCAGCACTTGGAGGCACTTGATAAATATTTGTTCACTGAATGAATAAACCTATTTGGGAACAACCTTTCAGGTCATGTAGAATGGATGGTAGTAGAGAGACCACACTGGGCAGTGACTAGCAGGTCACTGCTAGAGCCACCCAATTAAAGACTAAAAGGGCCTGCACTGAGCAAGTGATTAGTAGGGTGAAAGGGGAGGAGGAAGATTTGTAGGTGGAAAAAAAAAGATAAGGGATTTGAAAAAAAAAAAGGCTGCTAGGCGATCAGACAATGGCTAAATGAAGAGGTGAACTTCTAGGTCTTCCCCCAAACCTCAATGGCCTCTGGGGAATTCATACATTTCACAGAATTCATCAAGAGCATCTCATGTTCCACGCACTGTGCTGGGGCCTGAGAATATGCCAATCAATGAGTCGGGCCCCATCCCTTGCACCCGGGACAGCACAATGTGGATGAGAAGCAGAATGTGGAAGGCACTTCGGAGCAAGGCAATGAAGGTGAAAAACAGTTAACTATGGTCTGCAAGAAAAGGTCAGCACAAGAAGGGGAATCTTTTTTTCTACAAAGGGTCACTGAACCACAGATAAGAAAATCAATAACTGGTTGTTCAAGCAAAGAACAATTCGATTCCCTTCCACCTCCTGAGAGCCATAGAAAATATTGTATTCATAAGCTTATAAATTTTTGAAAAGGGAATAGAAAACTATTTAATGAACTCAGAAAATATTTTTTACATTTTGGCATTTACATTACTGTGAACTGCAGAAGAGAGGTAGAGAGGTTAAAGAGAAAGAGCAAACTAACAGTGCAGAGAAACCAAGAAAAAAAAGAAATAGATGAACATAGCAGGTGACAGAAAAGAAAAAGAAAAGCATCAGACACATAAAGTGAAACAGGGAAGGAAAACCCTGAAACAAGCAGAAGAGATGAAGACAGAAGGTAAAAGATAGTCGCACAGAAAAACCAAGGATATAGAGACACGTGAGATGTACAGAGAGGAATTCAAATGTTGACATGGTCACATAGAACAATGGATTTACACAGACAGAATCTTCAACAGAAAAGGGACCAGAAAGACACAAAATAGAGGACCAGATAGGAATATTAAAAAGAGAACATGTGAGTTTGAGGCTCGTGTACACAGATGCATAAATGATAACAGTAAATACATGCCTGTTGCTTACTATGTCCCGGGCATTTTTCCAAACCCTTTATACATTAACTTATTTAATCCTCATAACAGCCCTCTGAGAGAAACACTATTATTATCACTACTGTTGTCCCATTTTCCAGACATGGAAGTTGAGTTAGAGAGGTGAAGGGACTTGCCTGAGGTCACACAGCCGGCAAATGACAGGACTGAGATTTGAACGCAAGAGGTCCAGTCTTAATATCTGTATGCTCTTAATACTGCCCTAAACTCCTAAATGTTGCCTATTATAGGCATAAATAAACCGTATCAGAGACAGAGATAGCCCACACAGCCACTGTCACAAGACGTAGATACATTCTTACCTGCATGGGAAAATATCTACATCTTGGGACATTTTGGAAATTGTGATTACATATTTTTAAGTGGTGCTGAATTTTCACGGCTATATGCATAATAAAAGAGGGAAACAGCATCCAAATCCCTCCCTCATGAAGCCCAGGGAAGACCCAGCCAGGTATAGGTATAGGAGCCAGAAGTCCATGCAGTCAAGGGTAAGGCAGAAAATCACTGCCCAGGCAACAGACTATTGTGGCTGTATACACCAAAAAAACTTTCCTAAGAGAAAGAGGCTGGACACGCTCAGGAGAACGAATATGAATGGAAAACACAAAAGAGGGGAGAGTCAAGACTCCAGTGACATGGAACAGCATTCAAGGAAAATTGGAGATTTCATCCATTTATTTATCCATTAACGCGCACATTTATTTGGCAAACCAAGCTCTTACTACTGTTCTCAGAACTAGGGATGTAACAGAAAAAAGACAGAGCGCATGCCCATGGAGAGCTTGTAGTCTAGTGGGAGAGAGACAATAGCAAACAATTAACAGAGCTGGGCCAGGCCATGCCAGGCCTGCTGTACACCACTGACGCATTTAAAAAAAAAGAGACAAGACAGGCGGAACTGCAGCTCAAGGAGAACGTCCTTTTGTGACAAGACAGTGGACCTTCGAGACTGGCATCCCTGCCCGTGTGAGGTTGGGGAGCCCACGGTTTTGAAGCAGTTCGGTGCTGCTCTGAGTGGGACAATCCACTTGCTTGAATCCTTAATCTTGTGTTTATGGTTTGCTGGATCAGTAATAGAGCAAAGTGAAAGCAAGTTCAAGTTCAACTAAGTCTGATTCCACATCCAGGCAAACCCAAGGACCTTGGCCAGCCGTGGAGTTCGGAGCACACAGGAAGGTACCTAACCCACAGAGGGTATCAGGGCTCAGCTCCCCAGAAGAAGCAATGTTTAAGCTGGACCTAGAGATAAATGGAGCTGGCCAGGAAAGGTGGGAGAAGGAGACGGCGGGATAAAGGCTATTTGAGAAGCAGGGAAGAGGGAGCGTGGCAGCCTGGAGGAAAGAGAGAGCGGGGAACATGCACAATTATGAAAAAAATCCTGTGTGGCTCAGGAGACAGAGCGCTGGGGGGAGATGGCTGCAGAACTGCGCCCTGAAGAGTGCTAGGAGCAAGCCAAGGCAAACAGTGTGGCTTTCTTCTATGGGAAAGGGCAAGCCATGGAAGGGTCTCAGGGAAGTGACACACGAAAAATGCATTTTAGGATGTGCACCCTGGCTTCAGTGAGGAGGACAGATGTGTGGGATCTGAAAAACGATCCCACTAACCAGTTAGAAGGATATGGCAGTAACCTGGCATTGTGGGTACTCTCCAGAGATGGCCCCATCGATTCCTTCTCTCCTTGTATGCAAGTGAAATGAAATATGAAACTCCTCCCTTGAATCTGGGCTGGCCTTTGTAACTACTTGGGACAATAGAATGCCGCAGGGGTGGCATTCTGGGATTTGCAAAGCTAGGTCAGAAAACACCTTGCAGCTTCCGCCTGGGTTTCTTGGAACGTTCACTCTTTAGATACTTCTTCAAGGAATCCAGCCACCACATTGCAAGAAGCTCAAGTCACACGCAGAGGCTTTTTTGAAGATACTCTAGATCTGTGGTCTCCATCCCTGGGGCCATGGATCGGTACCAGTCCATGGCCTGTTAGGAACCAGGCCACACAGCAGGAGGTGAGCCGTGGGTGTGAGTGAAGCTTCATCTGTATTTACAGCCACTCCCCATCACTAGCATCACCAGACAAGCTCCGCCTCCTGTCAGATCAGGGTGAGACTGCTAAATTTGGTGATCGACTAGATATTGACACTAAAGGAGAGGACGACAGCAAGTGCCATGCAGGGAGTTCTGATTCGGGCCAGTGGGAGAACAGTGGTGCCTTCCCTGACACAGGGAATGGCCTGAGCAACAGGTGCGAGGGAAACACCCTGTTCATAATGAAGGTAGTGACCTGTTACGGTTTTAACTCATACTAGCACTTGTAACCTACCAAATGGGACCACGCCGCAGCAGGAGAACAGGGAGTTAAGTTGTGAAAGAACAGGGTTGTAAAGTCTTTCAAAATAGCAGAGATTCACCCATCTGGCTGGTCCCAGCTGCCATCTGGAACGAGCATAAAGCTATGATCCCACCGTCTCCTGTCGAGGTACCCCCAGCGTGCTTGTTGCATGAGTGTCCCCTGCCTTTTTTAAATTGTTAGCTTAAAGCCAATTGCGAATTACGTAAGCGTGGAAAACACAAGCTCTAAAAATACGAAGTCAACTGTTAAGATGAATGTTAAGATTTCTGAATACATTTTATTTAATGTATTTCAGTTTACAGTCCAAAAATAAAAAAAAAAGAAATCTAGGTCACTGTCATTATTGTGCAATGTGTGAAGAGAACGTAAAGGAGTCATTTATACCAAACCTTTTTTTGATAGAGTATAAACTTTTATTTATTTAGTGGTTTTAGTATTTTTGTTTTTTGTTTTGAGACAGAGTCTAGATCTGTTGCCCAGGCTGAAGTGCAGTGTCATAGCTCACTGCAGCCTCAAACTCTTGGACTCAAGAGATCCTCCTGCCTCAGCCTCCCCAGTAGCTGAGACTACAGGCGCACACCACCATGCCTTGCTATCTTTTTTTAGTTTTCATAGATGGGGGTCTCACTATGTTGCTCTGGCTGATCTCAAACTCCTGCCCTCAAGGGATCTTCCCACCCTGGCCTCCCAAAGTACTAAGATTACAGGTGTGAGCCACTGTGCCTGCCCTAGTTAGATATTTTTAAGGTAAGAGCAGGAAACATTTTTTTTTTTTTGGCAGACATTGTCTGGCAACATATTGAGATCCTGAATTAACATTCTGAATCTTATGAAAACAGAGTTTTGTAATTACAACGCTGAATCAGTCTTATGTGTAATTATACCAACATGCTACTCTGTGAAGCATTTCTTAAGGGAAATGTTCTCGGTATATTTTGTGTTTATGCCACTTTCTTTTACAGAAGGTCTCATCATTTCATGAACTTCAGTCCACCAAACCAAGCGCTCACTGTACGGCTCCAGTGACTGTGAGCAACGCATGGGTCTCGCGGGGCTTCATCTGTGTCTTGCACGGGTGGAGGAACAGGTAGGCAGGAGAGTTCTGCTCACGGCCATTTAACGAGCTTGGTTCCCGCACACAAAGGGGCCCGGGGTGCTCCTAGAAAGCCGGCTCACGTCTCGGGCATCCTTCCAGGACAGCTCCCACGGCTCACTGAGGAATTCATCTACTTCTTGGCTTCAGCCCCAAACTTAGCTTCTGTTGTTGTCTGGCCTCTGGGAACTGCTTTTGGCCTCTGGCTTCCTTCCAGATCTTGACTTTTCATCTCTGTCCTCAGACTCCACCCAGCAGAATCTCCAATAAGAATTATCCATTCCTACCCTGGGCTTGTCAACCCTTATTCAGTCACAGTTGAGGGCTGAATAATCTGAGGATTATTGAGGGGTGGGATATGCAAGTTTGGCTCTGCCTAGAACCAGGCTGATTCATCTTCAGGCAGTTCGGGTCACTTCTAGTTAGATCTCAGAGCACGTGATGTGCCTTGCATCTCGAAAGCGGGGGACGGGACACATACTGTTCACATAAAGGTAAGTCCTTTTCTATTGCAAATAACACACAGGAAGACTGTAACTTAGAATGTTGAAGCTTAATACTTTCCGCTCCTTGTGACCTACTTTCTATCATGAAAAGATCAAAGAAAGTTCAAATAGAACAACTTGAATAGGAAGTGCTGGTCCTTACCGAGTGCATGATCTAATCCATGTGAAATGATTGCAAAAGCAAAACTGGAGTTTATAAGTGTTTACACGTCTCCCCAAGCAGAAGATTGGAACTGAAACTATTGCAGCTTTATTGCTATGTCATGGACTTGCTGTATTTATTATAGATGTGCAGAGTTTAAACTATTTTTAGTAAAATTAATTGTAATCTAGCAAAAATGATATTAAGCTGGAAATAATAATGATGGCTACCACGTACTGAGAGCCTAACACGTAACAGACTCTGCACTGAGCATTTTACATACTGAATATTCATAAAAACTCACAGAGGCAAGTATTATCTCCATTTTACTGACAAAGAGACCAGCTGGGAGATGTGGCTTAGTCTAATAATGGTGATGATGCCACCAACACACCAACGACCAACTGTCAAAGGTAAGGGGGTGCCTTTAAGGTGTTCTAGTGGGAAATCATGCACTTCCAAGGGAGACAAAATTTTAAACAAAATTAAAGACAATGCATAACAAACGAGAAACATCCATGTTAAGACACATGGAGCCAAAAATTTAAGAAACACAAATGTGGGGTGAACTTAAAGCTATGCCCATGCTACTGAACCCAGAAACCGGACTATACTCTTCAGCCCCTCATTACTATGCTGAGCCTTGACCCATTTTCCGAACATTTAGAAAATTTGTCATTCCTCCTCCTGGAAATATTTTCCAATCATTATTTTGCATTCCATAAAACACATGGCTCCCAGATTAACCACCTCTATAAATTAAATAATCACATGCAGATGCGCGTGCAGAAAATGAAAACTCATACTTGTGACCAGGGTAAAGAAGGTGAATTTCAGGACAGTGCAGCAGCAATGGCTTCATCAGGTTGTTCAGGGAAGGCTTCCCTGGGACAGGAACAACCGATTTGAGATCTGGAAGGTTAGTACTCACTAACTAGGGAAGGTCGGGAGGCAGAAGGGGCAGCATTGTCACGGCTCTGGCTGAAGCAAGTACAGCACATTTGGTGAAATAAAAGACCAAAGCAGGAGCCAAGGGGAGTGTAGAACACAGTGAGGCCGGAGGAGAGGGGAGTCCCCGGGCAACACAGGGCCTCGTGGGAGTTTAATTTTAGTCTTCAGTACAATGAAAAAATACCAAGGGGTTGCAAATTGGTTGGAGCAGGGTAGAAACGATGGAAGTGGTGGAAATGAGTTGTGGCCAGAGTTCATAGTCCAATTTGCGTTTTTAAAAAATCCCTTTTGAAAAGCTTCTGTTCATGTTTTTTGTTCGCTTTTTGATGGGCGAAAACCTACCTAACGGGTACAATGAACACTATCTGGGTGACGGGCACACTTATAACTATGACTCAAGCATTATAAAAGTGATTCATGTAACAATAACAAAAAATTCCTCTGGCTTTTGTGCAGGAAATGAATAAGAAGGATCCAGTGAGGTGCATGGTGATCAGTGCAAAGGTAACAGAATAAGCAGAAGGCAATATCAGAGAGTGGGTATAGAAGGCTATGCTCACAACTATAATATATTAATATTTCCAGAGTTTGACCGTGTAGGGGAAGAGAAAATTTCTTTATATAAGAAGTGAAACCAAAAATAAAATCAAGATAGCATGTGAACCTATTGTGATTTTAGAATGAACTGGCTCACAATAACACTTATTTCATACTTAAGAAATAGTTTGTGTTATTAAGAATACAATGATATAAGAACTCCAGTGAGTTACAGGGATTTCAAAGGTGGGAAAATATTCCATTTCACCCCCAAAAGATCCAAAGAGAATGAAGGACTTCAAATAAATACCACCTCTTTTTAGCAACACATCGATGCCTAGATTAAAAGACAGTTGGTCCACACGACTGAAGATGCCACTGGGTACACTGGGAGAAATCCCAGCAACCCAGAGAGGAGCCATCATTCATCTGCATGATCACCAGGCTAACATCACACTGGCAGGTAGGACGGGGCGTTGATACCTATCGCTGCTTCTGGTTAATCCATGACACTAATCGTGGAGTGGAGTCTTATCTTCAAACTTCTGGCTCTTTCACAAAATGAGGAAGGTGGGATGACCCACACATTTAGAGTCAGAAGGTCAGATGTCAGTAATTGTCCCTTAATTAATCTAGCTAGATACGGAATGGAAGACACGGTGTTCAGAAAAGCCAAGAATATTCTCAGACTTCAAAAATTACAGAAGCCTCCCATCACCCTCTTGCCACCTTTCCTTTCCTCTCTTCTAGATCACTCTATTCGGCCCCTGAGTCCAAGTCTTCATTACTTCATATCTGGCCTAATGCAGGAGAGGGCTGCTTGTTGTGTCCATTCCGTACAAGACCACTGGATTAATCATTTCCGCCATGGCATGACAGAGTGGGCAATGGATACCAGACAAAATTCCAAGATTAGATATCCAGTTCCCTCATTTATTAATACTAGTGATGACACCTTGGAAAATTCACCTAAACTTTCTCTCCAAACCTCTACCTCTTTTATCTGTTAAATGGGTGAAACAAAAAGAGCCAAATTTCTTCCAGCATCAAGGTAAAGATTGTTTTGGGTACTATTAATATAACCACGACATCTATATTTAACCTTCAGTTATTCCACCCTCACTCATAAGGTGAAATCCAGATTCCTGGGGTCCCAACATGACCCTAGGAATAACGTGGCATCAACTGCCTGGAAATGTCCATTCTTCGTTCTGGGATTTTGTAAATACCCTTAAGTAGACTTATCTCCGTCCGTGCCCACCCTCCCTTGTTTGCATTCTTCCTGTTCTTCGAAGTTCAGCCTTCCTTCCTCCATGAAACCTTTACAACTCATGTCCTCCTCTGAGCATCAACAGCAATCCATGGGTTTATGCCATATATTATCTTTTACTGGGAGTTATCTATCCTTGCATATATATCATCATATACACTGAAGGTCTTAGAGAGAAAGTTATCTCATTAACACCAAGAGAAGAGAAGAACATCAAGTATGCTCAGTACCGACCAGCTACATGCATATGTATTGAATATTCAATGAAAACATGCTGATTGATTTATTTATCTTGTGGCAGGTGTATGCCAACTTGGACAACTCCTCCATTATTGTTAATACACAAGAGAAGAAGGGATACAGCTCTCTTCTGCTGCCATTATCTAAGAGATTCACCCAAGGGAGGAAGAGTAAAACTGCAGAACCTCAAGCTGGAAGTTACAGAGATACTCTCTATAACTCCTTACTTTACAGTAAGGAGAGGAATCAGGGGACCAGAGACGACTTCTGGGTCACTAGCCAGGAGCCAGCAGAGCTAAGACTAGATCCCAAAATTCCTGCTGCTTTGTCTACTTCATTCCCTGGGTGTGAGTTGTTAGGAGACCATAGATCATCTCGGTATCTTGCTTTCCTCCCCTCAGGCTTCTTCCAACCTTTTAACTCCTATAATTTTCTTCCATCTCCTTATAGAGATTTCATACTTATATTTGCATAATAACAATACTACCTCACTGGATAATATTGGTGACATCTAAACATGAATTTAATGATAAATTGGTATATCTAAATAAGGAACAAAATATGTTGGCTAGATTTGCATTTACACACCTAGATGAAGGGACCAAAGAACCCAAAAAGAGGGGCAGGAATAGAGAAAAGTGACTGGCACAGGCAGACTGTCAATAAATAGGAGTGTGTAAGGAGTGCAGTGAAAAGAGAAAAAAAAAAAAAGGAAAGGAGGAATTGGCCAAAATTAAGCAATCTTCCCAAAGGGAGGAAAGGGAATGGAAGAATCAACACTTTTAGAAAACCATATCCTCCCAAAGCAAACTAAAAATGTAAGCTGCAGAGTAGTAATCACATTTCCGGGCTTCAAAACTTACCATACAGATACAGTAATCAAGGCTGTGTGCTGCTGGCATTAAGAATAGACAGATCAGTGGAAATGCGTTGAGAGTCCAGAAATAGACCCTTACATCTATGGTAAATTGATTTTACACAAGGCTGCCAAGACAATTCATTGGAAAAATATGGTCTTTTCAACAAACGGTGCTGAGACAATTAAATATGAAGTTGGATCCCTACCTTCTACTGTATACAAAAGTTAATTCAAAATGGATCACAGACCTAAATGTAAAAGCTAAAACCGTTAACTCTTTAAAGAAGATATAGGAGTAAATCATGATCTTAGGTCAAGGAATGGTTTCTTAAGATACAACAGCAATAGCACAAACAGCAAAAGAAAAATAAATAAATTGGACTCCATCAAAATTTTAAAGTTTTGTGCTTTAAAATACACTGTCAAGAAATGTAAAACGCAACCCATAGCATGGGATAAAATATGGAACCAATTTAGGAAAAAAAAAAAAGAATGGGATAAAATATTTGCAAATCATATATCTGTTAAACAAAATATATAAAGAACACTAATAACTTGACAATAAAATGACAAACGGTCCAATTTAAAAATGAGCAAAAGATTAGAACAGAATCTCTCTGAAGAAGATATAAAAATGGCCAATAAGCACATGAAAAGATACTCAGCATTATTAATCACTAGGGAAATAGTAATCAAAACCACAATGAGATACCAACCATGTCACACCCACTAGGATGATTATAAATTTTTAAAAAGATAATAACAAATGTTGCTGAGAATCCAGAGAAATGAGAACCTTTATACACGGCTGTTGGGAAGGTAAAATGGTGCAGCCACTTTGGAAAACAGTTTGGCAGTTCCTCAAAAATGTTAAACATAAAGTTACCATATAACCCAGTAATTCCAGTCCTAGGAGTATACCAACAGAAATGAAAACATACACTCACACAAAACCACAAATGTTCGTAGAAACATTACTCATAATAATGAAAGTAGAAACAAACCAAATGTTCACCAACTAATGAATGATAAACAAAGTATGGCATAACCATATAATAGATATTATTCAACAATATCAAGGAATGAAATACTGATACAAGTTACAATGAATGAATCTTAAAAACATTGTGTTAAGTAAAAGAAGCCAGTAATTAAAGACCACATATTGTATAATTCCATATATACGAAATGTCCAGAATAGACAAATCCATAGAGATAGAAGATTATTGGTTGCTTAGAGCTAGGAGGAGAAAGAGGTTACTGCCAATGGGTATTTTTTGGGGATAATAAAAATATTGTGGAATTAGAAGTCATGGTTGTACAACTCCATGAATATACTAAAAACCACTGTGCACACTTTAAAGGGTAAAATTTTATGATACATAAATTAGGTATTGATAAATATCTGAATAATGGAGAAAGGACAGAGATAATTTCAGACATAAAGCATCATCTAGATCTTTGGATTCAGATAGATATGGGTTTAAAAAATAGACTTTTGGTAAATCAGGTTTTTTCCTGTCTTCCTTCCTCTTTTTTCTATGCTGAGTCTAAGATGCTAGTGGGGAATCCAAGAGCAATTGTCTAGAAGACAGGTAGACTAACTTGTTTAGGCTTCAGTTTACTCATCTGTAAAATGGGCATTATAATATGGGACTCACAAGTTGCAGATTAAATGAGATCATTTATTTCAATGTGCCAAGCACTGGGGCTGGCATGCAGTAGGCACTCAATAAGTGTTCGTTTGTCTCCTTTCCTTCTAGAGCCAGTCCATTAATCACTCACATCTTAAAATGAATTAGTACATCACCTGTCAGCACAGACTCTGGAATTTTGAGGAAGGATGAGGAAGGGGACATTTGGAGAACATGCAAACTTGGCATGGCCTGGTGACCCTGGGCCCCAGAGCCTACATTGCACTGAGAAGCAAGAGAAAGGGGAAGAAGGAGCTGGGAAAATTCACAGAAGATTTCGTAAAAAGGCAGGTGGAAGAAACCCAGGTACCTGACAGAGCTGATGTTCAATACATTTGGAAATATATACGAAACATACGATGAATGAATGGACACTTCACATACTTTGCCATTTTGCTGCGGGTTCATCCTACCTATACTTCAATCCACTCCATGTTCTGCTTGATAACCTGGCAGCCACGGAAAAGTCCAAGAGGGTTATGTGATCCAGTGTCCAATATGGGATCAACACAAGTTTCAGGTTAAAGAGAGAGAATGAATAAATATCCCAAGAAATTAAAATCATCATGTTGAAGAGATGTCTACATGCCCATGTTCATTGCAGCGTTACTCACAACCACCAAGATACAGAGTCAATGTAAGTGGCCATCAATGGACGAATGGATAAAGAACATGTGCTATATATACACACAAGGGAATACTGTACAGCCTTAAAAAGGAAGGAAGTTCTGTCACTTGTAATGATATGGAAGAACATGCAGAACATGTTAAATGAAGCAAGCCAGGCACAGAAAGACAAATACTGCATGATCTCACTTATACGTGGAATCCAAAAAAGTCAAACACAAAAGGAGAGAGTAGAGGCTGAGGGAAATGGAGAGATGTTGGTCAAAGGATGCAAAGTTTCAGCTAGGCAAGAGGAGTAAGTTTTCAAGATCTATTGGACAGCGTGGTGACCACAGTTAATAATGTATTGTATATTTCAAAATTGCTAAAATAGTAGATTTTAAATGTTCTCACTACCTAAAAATGTTAAGTATGTCAGATGATGAATAGCTGGATATAATCACTCCACAATGTATGCATATATCAAAACATCACATTGTACCCTATAAATATATACAATTATTATTTGTCAATTAAAAACAAAAATTTGAATTAAAAAATAATTAAAACTTTAAGGAAAAAAGACCAAATTCAATCAGCAACTCTGATGTCTGAGTTTTTCCCTTATTAACTAATGTATACACTGCTATTTTTAATTTTATGAAAGGTCAGCTCACATATTTGAGTAGAATGTAAGAACAAAACCGAGGTAACATAAAATATAAAATAATATGTTTATTAAAAAAATAATATGCTTATCAAAGCAAAGGACAGGAAGTCAATTGAAATGTAAACTCAGAAGTGAAGGAGCAATGTTGAACACTGGAGAAAGATCTATCTACTGGGTTGTTGTGCCAGTGTAAATAACATAATGTACCAATGAAGACAATGCAAGCAATGTTATACAGAGAAGAGGATTTGAATGACAGTGCAGCCTAGAAGGGGGCTTATCTGATGTGAGAGTACAAAGAAATATAGTTATTATTGAGTACAACTTGGGAGGTAAATTCGAAATAGAATTTAGAAGACCAGTGAACCCCACGTGGGTTTGATACATTTTTATGGCAAAGTTTATATTCTGAAGACTAAGAAGAGGAACTAGTCCCTAAATGTACAAGAGCAAGTGTCTATTATTAAATACAGCAGAAATAATGACATGGTGTGGTTTCTGTTGCTTTTCTAAATGCACAGGCATGCTGGATGGCATGACAAATAGAAGATGATACGACAGGATATTAAAGATAAAAAATGATCTTGATGCAGAGGAAACAAAAGCAGCTTTTTCAATCTGACAACTGACCCAAAACACCTATCATAAAGTACACACATCTTCTTAAATTAAAAAGAAATAAAATATGTATTGCTTTCAGCTGTCATCATAGTCATCCTATATGAAATGGAAACATTTAAAAGGGACAGAAAGAAGAACAGTGGCTCGGAAAAATGGATATGGTTTTGTATAATCAAAAGCAGCTCCTAGAGATGATTTTTGCTTTTCTACAAGAAATCTGTGCTACAGAACAAAATGCCTGGAACACAATAATGTTCAATAAATGTTGACTGAATGAAAAAGTGTAACCTTACAAAATGCTAACCCAAATCAAACCATACTATTGCTTTTGGAGAACGAACTCAGAAGATAACTGAAAACTTTGTTGGTAAAACTAAGTTTGGTTGCCCAGTTCTATGATTTCGTGCAAAATATTAACTTACCTATTTATTTGCAGAATTTATATCCTTCCACAAAGCTAAATCATTAAATGACACTGTCTGAACAATGTAAACATCATATAGATTAAAAAATTAAAGTATGTGATAAGGTAGGTAAGTTTATTTTGTTTAACACTGTATTTTTTCCAAAGACCTCAACTAAAAATGAAAATAACATAATGGCTGTTATTTTAGAAATGTCAATGAATCTATGAATACAACATTGAAGTCTTTTCTTGCATATCCAACACAAGAAAGACAAAGGAATAACTCTCAAGAAATTTTAATTTAATCAAACCTGAGGGGATAATTTCAGATTTAATAAAATTGCTACCATGTAATAGTTATCTGTAACAAAGCAATCAGGCACAAAATACCTGTTTTACAAGTCGTTTGAAAGGTATTTCATTTCCATTAGTCTTAACTGTGTGCATTTACATAATGGCACTGTTTTCTGCCTCTAAGTTTTCAGTAAATATATGGTTGATAATATTCAGTCATCTTGGACGCCAACTCACCTCTTTGAAACATGAGGATGTCTAAAAAAATCAAATGGTATTAGTGGCTCCAAAAGAAACTGAAAAACAAAATAATAGTGTGTGTATTTCTTGGGGAAAAAGTGAAAGTAAAATGGAAATTAAGCACTGTTGCTGTGTACCTATTAGTTTTCCATAATTGGTCACACAAATGAATACAGTTCTTTTAACTTAGAAAATCATTCAAGAATGCTAATGCAGTAATTACCATGCAAGTTACCTAGGGAATCTAAGACTAATTACTGAAGCTCAAAGATCTTCTGCTGGGATAAAACCTGTTTGCCAGAAGTTTCTAGAGCTTTACAAAGGAGAGAAGAACAGAGGGTGTCTCATATCATGTTTAATTTAAATTTAAGCATCTCTATGTTAATCTCAAATATCTGAGTTTCATGCTCAAGAAAATGGTTATCCATCAGTTTCAAAATCAAGAGAGTGAGAATGTGAAAAACAATAATTTCATAGACTGAAATCCAGGTAGATTTTCCACAAATTATTCTGTGTATTAGCTTGTGCTTAGTAAAAAAAAATAAACTCTAATGGGAGAATAAATAAATGGTTTTAAAAGCAGATAAGGCAGACACCTCAACATTGTTGACTTTGTACAACTACATGTAAATGAAATTAGATGCCAAGAAAAAAACAGGAGGCGGGACATCTTCCACTCTTACTTAAATCTCTCTGTAACTAAGTTCAACCGAAACTTAGACTGTCTGGAGGACAGGGATGGGTAAATCTGAGCCAGACAGACACCTATGCTTATGATAACCATGCCAACATGGAAGGTGAAACAAGAAGTCAAGTCCCAAAGCAAACAGAGTCTCAGGGGCAGAAAAGTCCTTAGAAATACATTAGTCCATTTGGAAGGTCCTAGACTCCTTGAGAAACTGATGAAAGTTATGGATTCTTTCCCCAGAAACATGTACAAAATTTCACATACAGTTTCAAGGGTTTTTGGAACCCACTGGCATAGACTTCAGATGAAGAACCCTTCCAGTTAAGCCTCTCATGCTTCCAGGTAAAGGCTAAGAGAAGCTGACTATTCAAATTCCAGGCTACACAGTTCTCAGACCCACAATTAAGTGTGAAATAAATAAAAGCTTAGGAATCTATAAAAAGAGGATAAACTCCATTATAGCACACCTACACATACAAAATTGGTCAGAAGATATACTTGGAGGGACCCTATTTCTTGCATAAGCCAACTTTAAATTGCAGTTGCTTTTCTCTGGGGGAAGAAAGTCCATTTTCTCTTAGCATTTAGATTTTTCCCAGACCAAGGAAAGGTCTTCCGTATCCACTTGTCCCCAAAGTCAGCTGAAATGCATACTGTCCAAGATGGGCTTATCTTCTCAAAAGCAATTTCCCCTTGAAACCTTTCAGTTTGTCAGTAGCACCATGATTATCCCAATCAACCAGACCCAAAATTTCTCATTTGACTTTATTTTTCTTCTCTTTGACTTAGAGAACTGGGAAGTCAACAAGCAATCAGGTCCTATCACATCTTCAGTCATGCAGCTATTTATTGGGTAACATCTGTGTGACAGGCACTCGAAATACAGAGATAAATAAGACATGCCACACCCCCAGAGAGCTCATAGGCAAGTCTCACCCTTGATATTTTCATAGGTACCATTGATTTTGCAGGTGCTCACTATCCTGTGCTCACTTTTCTTACTGCTAACTACTAACTGCTGTGGCTCCTTTAAACTACTTACTCCCTCCTAACACTCTAGCCTACTCACAACATTATGCTGACTGAAACAAAAAATTCACCTTGTAATTCCTTTGCTAGCAATATCCTTATTGGACTCCCAGTGTCTACAGAGTGTCTGTGGACTTTACTCTGATAAGCAGAGCCCTGTGCATCATCAGACCCTCCCTTGTCTACCTAAAATTATCCCCTTTATTTCAAGCACCTTGTATTTCAAGTTCATTGCTTCAGCCCAGCTAGCCTTGAACTTTACTGGCCTTAATTCCTGGCCCCATCACCCCAAAATTGATCTCTCCCTCCCTTTCCACCTGTAGCCACCAGACAGAGCTACAGCTCAAGTCCTACCTCTTTCCGCAAAATGTTTCAAAAAATTACATCCCACAGTGATCTTGCATTAATATATCACAGTATTTGTTAAATCACTCATTCTGACATTCAATCATAAATATTCATACTTTTATTTCTTGTCTCTCAAAACGGACTATAAATTCTTTGAGGTCAGTAAGACAACCTTGCGTTTTCTTGTTTACTTTCATGTATCCATTTATCTAATATATATTTATCAAGGCCCTATTATATGCCCAGCATCACACTGGGCACTAAAGAGGTCTAAAGTGCTTTGACTTAGTAAACTCTACACAAATTTATTGATGAATAGAATTTACCCTTTTTGCTTGCAAGGAACATATTTATTTAATAAAAATAAGTTTTAAGCTTACTATTAGATCATTTGACCATAAGAGTCCCATAATTTTCAAATAGTCCCTAGGTGTCAACTATTAGAAGTTTCAACAATCAGATTTCAGGATGCAGATGGGTTTAGAATATATTCACTTGTTCATATTATTTAGAATTTAATGCAACTTTTGTAATTGCTACTAAAAAAAAAATTATCACATTTTTAGGCTCACATTTTACTTTTCTTCAATTTGGTACAAAATGCTCTAAATAAATCAAATGAAAACGATTTAGCTATTTGACATCAATAATTACAGGGGACATATTTATGTTACCAGCTTTATACATAAGCCAGAGATGACTCAGATTTGGCCCAGCTATATTAGTAAAAATTTAGGAAAGTAGATGATTTGTTATAATTTAATTGCACAGACTTCTGTTGTGGGTTTATATAATTTAGTTTACAAATATGCCCATAAAAAGAACATTATGGAATAATAAATATTCAAGTAAATAAACAAATATCATCATGCCTGTTCTCTTCAAAGACAACAAATAATAAGTATTATATCCCCAGATGTTTATTTAAATTGGCCCTGAAGGGATGGATAGGCCATTGGGTAATCATCATAGTTACGGATGCATTTTTTAATACCAAGATGGTACTATGGAAAGAATGGCTGTACTGTCCTTGGACCATCCATCTATACAGCTTTTCTGTCCATCATAATCTGCAGCAATGACTCTCATGCAGCTCTGGATTTGAAGAGACTGCTGATTTTTGATGAAGAAGAAAGAGGAAGGGGAGGAGGAGGAGAAGAAGAAGGAGGAACGAAAGAAAAAAAAAACCTTTATAGAGAATATATTCTAAAAATTGATCCAGACATTGCGTGTGAAAACTTGCAGAGATAACTTTAGGCTCTGAATAAGGTTACCTTCCCCCAGGAGGATTTACTTTCATTTCTATCAGGGATCCAAGCTAAGGGCAGATCTAAATTCAACTCAGGATGGAAACGATTCAAATTTGGGCTTCAGTTCTTTTGAGCATTGACTTTTCCAGGAATTGCTGGAAGCTCTGCTCAGCTTCTCTGCCTTTCAGCCATACTTTTGCATTCATGTTTGGCAAGTTCCAGGAAAAAGCAGCCCCAAAGGTTGGGCTCCCCTCCCTTGGTTTCTCTCTTCCTCCTGATTTTAGTCCTATAAATTCTCCCTGCCTCAGGTAGCTCTCCAAGGCCCTCAAACAGGTGTATAGTAGACTTTGCACTATTCTCAAGAAGCTTGGTTTCAATCAACTCAGCCAGAAGCAAAATCTCCTCTACTTCTACTTTCATTAGTGCTCTCACTACGTGTCTATCTTTGCAGCTAATTATTGTGGATTGATCCTTAGTAGCTCAATACCTCAAACTCTCCCCCTTCCTTTTGTGCCTATTCAGCATATGTAGAAAGTTCTCTCAAAGTCTCAAAGACTCTGTTGCCACTTCTTTAGGTTACAATTGTCTCCCTGCCACCAGGATCTCTCAAATCCAGTCTGGAGTAGAGCTGTGTAGCATAAAATATCCTGGAAATGAAATAGGTAAACAGGAATCCCCTTTTCAGCCTCTCACCCTGAAATGCCAGGGAGGAAAGATGCTTAATGGTACCCTACAGGAAGTCATGCCATCCATGTGTCCACCCAGTGGCAGGAAGATATCCACTCTTAGCTTTGACCCAATCGGGAAGCTACTCTTTCACCCATCAGGGCTGACCAGCGCCCTCTGATACTGTCAGCAGAATCAAAGGCAGCCGGGCCAACGATACCAGTGTATACCGACTGAAGGAGGAACAGGAGGAGCCACAGCATGATGCAGACAAGAAGGGTTACCTTCCCGCAAGAAAGAGCTCCAGGCAGCAGATATTTCTGAGAGTATATTAGGGGAAAGCAAAGTCTCTTTAGTAAGATTTTTAAAAGATCTGATGTTTAAAGTAAACATTAATAATATAAACAAGTAAAGAGAAAGACACATTTGGCACAAGACAAAGACAGTGTGGGATATATAGCAAAGAATAAGAATGTGAGCGAAAAAAAAAAAAAATCCCCCAAAACAAAAAATGAAAGCCAACAAATAAAAAACAGAGCAACCTAGACCAAGAAAGCACAGAGACAGCTGACCTAGCTCTGTGGTATATGGAGGGATTGCGGGCAGAGCTACCAGATAAGTATCGATGCTCCCCTGCATCATATTGTTTTAGCAAAATTTATTTCTGTCTGGATGGGTTTCAAGTTCTCCAGGCACGACGGACAGCTCTAGAATGGTCAACTGAGAACCTGGTTTTGCCAGGTTGATGTCTCCTCCCTCGGTTATTATTACAACAACTCATGTCCCTGAATGTCACTTGTGTTAAAAAAAAGCTAATGAGGCAAAACTAGGAGAGAACATGCAGAAAAACAAAACAGTTTTGATTCTAAAGTGATGGGATTATAGATTATGTTTTCCAAACATACCCTAACGCTATTACCTTGTATTTACAAAATAAATAAATAAATGCTAAATATAAAATGGTAGAAAGAAGAGACAACATCTTCTAAAATGTAACAAAAGACATAATAAAAAACCTTCTTTTGAATGTGGGATTTTTGTAATTAGTTCCAGTAACATAATTACAAATTTCTGTATGAAAGATGGGGACATAGTGCCATGTGCCTCTTGAGAGGGTCTTAGAATTCAATCATTTTGATTGCTGGCTAGTCAGTTCTATCTTTCCTTTTAACAACATGTTGCCTATTTTTTCCCAAAAAGCAAATGAACAAAACATTTTTAAATTCCATATTATTTATAAAAAAATAATTTTTACCTAAAATTTGCGTATTCTTCTGCTTGTCGTTTCCATGGACAGCTCTGTATGTTTGCGATAATGTGAAGGTAGTCATTTTCCGAATACCTAAAAGTTAAATGTCAATGGAATTAGAAAATAACGATCTCACATATAAGTCTTCTAGGAGGATTATTTTTATAATCTACTCATTTTAGTCCTCTAAATCTCTTCTGAAATAAGGTGAAGTAGACACAATTAAAATCATATTCATTTCAAAATACCTAGGAAAATACAATTTGCAAATAATCATGTTGTTGGTTTAGGTATGTATAATTTGCACATATCATAAGCCAAGTACAGTATTAAAACCATGATAGCATACCAACTCACATATGTATCTTATGGGCATTTCACCTTAGCTTTAACTCCTTGACTAATAAATATGTTCTTTATAGATGTTTATCATAAATACACAGTCACTTTTTTCAGACTCTAAGTTCACAGATTTACCTTGAGATGTATAGATAAAATGTCCACAAAATAACCATGTTAAGTTGTAATTTTGAACAGTACATAAAAAACCAGATTGGGGTCCTGTTCAGTGCTTCTCAAATTGTACCTCTGTGACTATAAATTTTTATATCAATATACACTTCTCTTAGCCCTTCAGTGCCCAATAGATCTCCTTCTATGTGAAACTTCATCATTAAGTATTAATTCCTTAAGCACAGAATACACTTCGGTCTTCAAGCATTCTCATTTGAAATGCAAATATCCCTTTGAATGAGAAAACCTTTACATTTTCTTTCAATTAATATCTTAGTCATTAGTTGCCAGCTATTAGAGATTAAAGCTCTACCACAATGACAGAGTATATGTTGGTGAAGGGATAGGGGAGGGAGCGGGCAATAAAGAGCTTTGTCAGGAAAAATTATACCCCTACCCACATGTGGTACAATGCAGATTCTCCCAAGTTCATTTCTGAAGGGC
This sequence comes from Propithecus coquereli, assembly GCF_000956105.1. Lineage (NCBI taxonomy): Eukaryota > Metazoa > Chordata > Mammalia > Primates > Indriidae > Propithecus > Propithecus coquereli. The sequence continues at coordinate 1,775,670 of NW_012152951.1, read as the reverse complement.
AGTATTTCTTATAGGCAGGGAATGTAGTCAACCAAGCAACACCTTTGCCCATGAAATCTACCTTCCTCTTGGGTTTCTCTTCCTTCGATGATGCTACCAACATGAGTCAAAAACACATCAGGGGTTGCCTGGGATGGCGTTAACATGTGGGTTTTTGTCGGGGAGACAGATGGATTACAAAAGAGCATGAGAGAACTTTTGGGGGTGAGGAACATGTTCATAATCTTGATTATAGTGATGGTGTGTGTGTGTGTGTGTGTGTGTGTGTGTGTGTGTGTGTGTGTGTATTAAGACTCTTCAAACTGTACAGTTAAGTTGGAGTTTATGGAACATCACTCACTCCTCAAAAGGAACTTTAAAAAATGTTCATTATTAGACTAAACATTATATTTTCCATGATGGTATAACTATGATAATATGCACTATGTATCAACCATTATTAAAGAGCAAATATCTAAAATTTGAAATTCGATTTACTGTGAACTTAGAGCACATTTAAATTGGTAATGCTTTTTAAAGAGTTCCTTGGATAGCTAGTAAGTTGTTACTTTCTGTGAGCTCTCAGAGGGCTTTGACGAATATTTCTATACTAGCCTTTCCCACACTGAATTTAATTTTGAGTTTACATGTTGGTTTCCGACTGTCTCTCTTCCCCTTAGGACATTGAGGACAGACCATTTCTAGCCACGCCATCCCTAGGACATACTGATTGTTCTTGTTAACTGAGGAAATGCATATTTAAATATACATATGAAGTATAACGAGGCCATAAACTACTCTGAATAAACTCAAAGCAACATTTCCTTATTCCATGGATTATGGCTTCTATGTAATAACTTTCCCCAGTATTGACTTCCACTGACTTTTCCTATCCACAAATCTCCCTGTATGAAAGTCCAGCCCTCCTTCGATGTATTGTCTGAAAATTCTCACATTAGAGCTCAATAGCTAGTCAACTCCGTCAGTTCACCAACTCATCCTTCCTAATTTCCCATTTCTTAGCATGAAAGGGGGCATGACTATACGTGTGTGCCCTGTTAAACTTGTATACTTTTTGTCATGAGTGACCCCATATATGACTGTGCCTATCTTCTTCTTTAAACTCCCTCAATAATAATCAATGTAGAATTTGCTATAGAGTTCACACAGGAAACAGAGGAAGGGGTTATGTTGCTGCATAGTAGATGTCTAACCTCTGCAACTTAAAAACAAAGCATTCAGTGAAGCCCTTTCTCTTTCTGGCTGATTTGTGGACTTGGGAGTAATCTCTATTCTCAACCCTTTTTGTTGGCATAGGGAGGGTGTGGGGATTCTCTCTTCCCTTCCTCTATACTTTCTCTCATTAGTATGCTAGAGCTAGCTTCACCCAAACTCGTGGGAGTTGACTGTTAAATTTTCCGGAATGTTGTGAACAAGTTGTTAAGCCACTGGTAGCTTTGAAATGGGAGTGTTCACACTGTAGGAATTGGCAAATGTGACACATCAGGGCTCTCTGCCTCCCCTCTCCACCCAAGCTAGTTGTTAAACATGAACGAGTTCACCACTGTTCCTATACTTCTCCATCACAACTGTGCAACCTGTTGGCCTGGCTCCTACTCATTCACTATCCCCATAGTTTGAGCCTCACTGAGGCCTGCCGAGAAGGCCAGGCAAGACTTTGCTGCCACACCTAACTCATCAAGCAAGACTGATCTAGAGTGGTCCAAAACCTGGGTTAAACAAAACTATCACAGAAGATCCAAACAGCAATTACTGTTTAATTGGGAAATTAATGGTGACTTTATTTTTGACCAAGATGTTGTGCAATTGCTCGAGTACATTCTACTTTTACTTTAGCTTCCTTGAAAAGCAGAGTTTATGCCATTTTGAAATCATTCTTGGCTGTATATTAAGCTTAGCCTGGAACATTAAAATTGCCATCCATTGCAAATTAGAATAAAAGTCCATTGTAAAATACATATAGTTTTTAAAGCATTTTGTTTTAAACTTTTCCCAATAAATTGTAGCTGGCTCCAATTTAATTTAATATTGAAAAATGCCAATCACAATGTTTCTAATCCTATCAATGAGTTAGCTGTATAAAATGGCTTTTGACTTTATAGTTACTGATATGTAAAACCAAGTGAACAATTATAGCAAACCTATCTATTACATAATAAAAGAAGAGCTACTTCTGGCCATTTTACAATCAGAAGACAGTACTCAAACTATTTATTCCCTGAAATTACTGTGTTCAAAGAATTATTTTTATGTCCAGTCTAGAAATGAAGCATGATCTTCTAATGTTATAAAGGTGAAGGCTAAAGAATGGGGATATCAAAGGGATTTTTCCCATAAATCCTTGCCCTTTTCTACTGAAAAATAAATCACCAACCAGCTTTTTTCGAAAATTAAGATTGCCAGAGTACCATCATGATTATAATGTGGAAGCATGGTTGCAGCAGAAAACCATTTGAGAAGGAAAAACCACACGTGTGCTCCAAGTGTGGGCCAATTTGAGGAATAAATGTGTCTCTGCAAAAGCTGCTTGTTAAGTCCAATGTTCTAAATCTTATCAGACTTTCTGCACACTTACATGTATCGTTGGTTTTCAGTTTACAAAGCACAAAATCTTGGGAGGCAACTCTGCTTATGACATTACTTTCATTTTTCTGGATGATAAAACTAAAAGTTCTGGGAAGATAAACAGCTTTTTCAATATTGTATTGTTAGTGGATGAGCTAAGAATTAAACTCATGTCTTTTGATTCACATTCTGCCTCTTTCCAATATATCATGCTGCATCTCATCTATTTTCATAATGAAACTGAAAATTAATCCCATCAGAAACATTTTCTGGTCCCAAGATGTACAATAAATCACACTGAATAATGCAGCAAGTTATGTTCAAAAGAATAAATAATGTCTATTTAAATCATTAATTATTAGTAATTCTCAAAATGAGACACAAATTATAAATAACATACTAAATGATAATAAATGGCGTGTTAAAATTTTAAATATTTTTCTGGAAATGTCTCTTTGAAAATGAAGATCCACATGCTGTGACTAGTCTTATCGCAATTAAGATATAAATAGGGATTTTTAAGTGCTATAATTTATGGTTAATTAATTTAATCATTAAATATTTACAGTAGTTCTCCTTTTATCCATGGTTTCATTTCTTTAGTTTCTGTTACCAGTGGTGAGCCATGGTCCAAAAATATTAAATGGAAAATTCCAGAAATAAACAATTCGTAAGTTTTAAACTGTGCACTGTTCTGAGCAGTGTGGTGAAATGTCACATTGTCTCACTCCACCTTGCCAAGGATGTGAGTCATCCCTTTGTCCAGCATATCCACATTTTCTACTACCCACTTACTAGTCTCTTAGTAGCCATCTCAGTTATCAGATCGAAAAAACAGTGTATAGATAGGGATTTGTACTATCCACGGTTTCAGGCATCCACTGGGGGTCTTGAAACATATCCCCTATGGATAAGGTGGGACTACTGCATTGGGTGCTTATTAGGTGCTTAATGGTTATCTTGGGGATATTTATTTATTAGTCCCATTTAAGCAGCTGAGATACTGATGTAGTTTCCTGTAACATCTCTTCACAGTGAAAGCCAATCTTTTCTTATCCATTTAGATGGGTGGGAACAACCCAGTCATATTCAGTCAATAGTTTCCTGAGTGATTCTCTGTATAGATCAAAAAGTCTTTTGCAGCTAGTTTCCACCAATCCCCTGAAGAGCTTAGCTCTAGGTGAAAATAAAAGCTGCAAATGCATACAGTGCTACGAGATTTTCAGTGAATATAGCCAATCATTTCCACTGGGTAAAATTTTTTAAAGGAATGGCTAATGAGTGGATGAAAGCTTAACAAAGAGAAGAGTGTGGCAGGTAGACTGAGTTGAACTATGCAGTAGTACCAACATTTCATCCACTAAAAGTAGAAGACTTTACATTGTTTTCAACTGTGAATGATGGTAACTTCTAATTACAATGCCATGGGTATTGTCAATTGGCATGGGAGAAAGGGATCTGAAACATTTATTCTCTCCTTATCTTTTAATGTTCCTCAGATAAGTTAAATAAATATTACAAAGCAACTTCATAGATTAACTCCAGAAGATGCCAATAATACTTCTTCCCAGCCTCAATGAAACCTCCAAAATGCTATACTGTATTATTTGAAAAAGCCAAGCACTGATTTTAAAAAGTGGGGGGATACTTTCTCTATCCTAGAAAAATTAACTTTGGAGTACTGGTATTAACTATATACTAAAGTATATTAACTATATACTGCTGTGAGCAGTGACTAACCTTAGCCAATCAAGAGGAAATGGTGCATCTACATGATTTATGAAGCAATGATGTGGTACAGGAAAGGCTACACAGATTGGCGGTGCACACTAGGGCTGACAACATGGTATAGTAGGAGAGCTGTTACCACTCCAAGTCTGCACATGACCCAGAAAGAGCTGTAGTTACAGGTGAAGAGGAGGGCTGCTGGGCAGGGGCTATGGCCTTTGGTAGAAGACGCCGTCATCCCTAACCCCAGCCCCCAGAGAGGATCCAGAGGGATAAATCCCCCAAACTCTCGCTCATCCCACCTTCTACTCTCCTGCCAATGACTCTCAAAGGCTGAGCCTAACCAGAAGCCAAAGGGTAAGAGAGTCCAACTGATGTAGTCCAAGGAAGTCAACCTCCAGGAGCACAGGGCAAGCAGGAAAAGAGTGGAGAATAGATGTCGATGGTCAGCTAAGAATACCTGGCACAAATGGAAATCTATTTGTGACGCTATTTCTCACCATTATTTTGGGGTAACTCAATTTTACGTCAGTGGACTAGTTTGATGCAATGCCCAAATCAAGCAGTACCTTGCAGCAAAACACACAATATAACTTTCAGTATCTTCAAGCTTCTTTCTCACAAATATCTGCAACATGCAAATACATCACCAGGATAGAAAGAATGAATAAACAAAGAATGAATCTGATATTTAAGATTTTCATATTTCTTTTTGCAATATGATCACTATAACATGTCTAAAGCTGAAAAAACGATGACCTACTTTTCAAGTTTATAGAAAGAGATCTCCAGACATATAAGAGGATATCTAGAGGTGAAAGTGACAATTTAGTGATCTCATACCATCAATTTTTATAAATAAGATCCTCTATATCACAAAGAATATGAAATAACCAATA
>NW_012152951.1:1769127-1769633 GCF_000956105.1 Propithecus coquereli | reverse complement strand
CTTCAAATTTCTACTAGCTTAACTGCAGTATTATATAGAAACACTACTCCTATGTAGCTCTATTCCCTTCTTTCCCTCTTTATATTATTTTTATATCTATTACACCCATATTATACTTTTTCTTTTTCTTTTCAAGACAGAGGTTCACTCTGTTGCCCAGGCTGGAGTGCAGTGGTGCAATCATAGCTCCCTGTAGCCTCAAATCACTGGGCTCAAGTGATCCTCCTGCCTCAGCCTCCTCAGTAGCTGGGGCTACAGGCACAAACCACCATGCCTGACTATTTTGTGTGCATGTGTGTGTGTGTGTGTGTAGAGACGGGGTCTCACCATGTTACCCAGACTGGTCTCAAACTCCTGGGCTCAAGTGATCTTCCCACCTTGGCCTCCCAAAATGCTGGGATTATAGAGATAAGCCACCACACCCAGCCTACAATATTACACCTAATAATGTCTTCATTGCTTTGCCCCTTATGCAAGAGTTCTAAATCTGTTCTCAACCACACATA
>NW_012152951.1:1761549-1769077 GCF_000956105.1 Propithecus coquereli | reverse complement strand
CTTCAAATTTCTACTAGCTTAACTGCAGTATTATATAGAAACACTACTCCTATGTAGCTCTATTCCCTTCTTTCCCTCTTTATATTATTTTTATACCTATTACATCCATATTACACTTTTTCTTTTTCTTTTTCTTTTCCAGACAGAGGTTCACTCTGTTGCCCAGGCTGGAGTGCAGTGGTGCAGTCATAGCTCCCTGTAGCCTCAAATCACTGGGCTCAAGTGATCCTCCTGCCTCAGCCTCCTCAGTAGCTGGGGCTACAGGCACAAACTACCATGCCTGACTATTTTGTGTGCATGTGTGTGTGTGTGTGTGTAGAGACGGGGTCTCGCCATGTTACCCAGGCTGGTCTCAAACTCCTGGGCTCAAGTGATCTTCTCACCTTAGCCTCCCAAAGTGCTGGGATTATAGAGATGAGCCACCACACCCAGCCTACAATATTACACCTAATAATGTCTTCATTGCTTTGCCCCTTATGCAAGAGTTCTAAATCTGTTCTCAACCACACATACTTAGAGAAAGCTCCCCAATGAATCTGATGCACCCCCTAGGTTGAAAATAACTCTCCTTGTGCATGTCATAGTACTGGGCATATAGTAGTTGCTATGTGTTTCTAAAATTAAAATTTAATGTATGACCAGATCATAAAAATGCCCAAAGCTTTCAGATAGCAATTTTGAACTATGACAATAACTAGCCATCAGCCATGATTTCTTACCAAGAGAAGCCGTACTGATCACCCAAGCTGCAATTAGGGTAAGTAACTGCTATGCAGGATGTTACCAAAGTATATTTACATTATAGAAGCTTAAGTAAAATACGTAACAAAAAGCGAGGACCATGTATTTTGCAGATGGATCACTTTTGCATAGTTTCACATTATAAAATCAAATGCCTTTCTCTTTTTAAATTGCGACTTACAATTCTGCTCTCATTAAGAGTGGTACCGTGGAGTAGTGAAAAGAGAACAACAGCCAGAATTTCACCCAAATCCTGGCTCTTCCATTTGTAATTGTCTGATGTTTTGCTAGCCATTGAAACCCTCAGAGCTCATTTGTTTCACTTGTGGAATTAAAACAATAAAACGTACTCTGAAGAAATATTGCAAGGACTATAGGTGCATTTAAATTACCTGGAAGACAGTAGGCCCACAAAAATGGTATTTGTCACCATTGCTATTGATAATTATGGTAATAATAATTATTGTCATCAGGACAAAAATATAATAAGGGAAAAGATATCGAATTGAGTAATGACTTAGCTATCTATGACTATGTAAGAAATTACTCCAAAACTTAGTGGCTTTAAAACAACAGCAAACATTTATTATTGCACAGAACTCACAAAGTCTTTTGTGACCTTGCCTTGAAAGTCACACAATTTTATTTCTGCAACATCCTATTGGTTATACAGGGCTGCCGTACTTCAGGGTGGCAGGGTCCATATAAGCATGTAAATACCAGGAAGAGAGGATCTTTGGAGCCACCTTGGAAGTCTGGCTGCTACAAATAGTAAATAAACTATCCCTCTATCATTGCCTGTTATATTTGAAGACAGTAAAAACAGTAACCTATTTGCTTTCAATCTCTGCACCATTTCTAAAATTGGAAATAATTCCAATTATTTCTCAATGACTTTAAATGGAGTTGAATATTTTCATTGTCATGGTCTTCCCATTAAAGGTTTCATTCAAATGACAGTTATTTGAGGAAGTATGACAAAGCCATCCAATGTGAATACATAATCAACATTGTAGTCTAGCTAGAAAGCCAGTGTTTCAATTTTCCTTTGCAGGAAAATTCAGTTTTGTTTCCACTGACAAACACTTGTAATAAAATAATACACTATTTCAATCTTCAGCATTGTAAAAATGATAGCAAGGAACTCTTACCAAGTATTAATTAAGGAGTTCAGATATGGATGAAGCTGGTTATCTTTCAACATCAACAACTATAAACACACACACACACACACACACACAGGGGAAAAATAAAACAGTTTTTATTTCTTGTCCTTCCACTGACAGCTTGCCTGACTTTAAACAAGTCATAATCCCATTTTTCATCTTTAAATTCAGGGAATTAGATTTAAAAAAAAAAAAAGTAATACATGTAGGTGCATAAGGAAAGAAGCAGAAAAAAATATGAGAAAAAGAAAAAAGTAATACATGTTTATAGTAGAAATAAAAATAACATATGGATTAGAAGAATTTAAGAAACTATTCTTTCAAGCTCTTAAATTGTGATTGTTTATTTTTCATATACTTTTTGAAGTACAGAATGACTGTTAAAACACCTTTTGATAGATTTGGCATAACTTTTGTTTGGTATAAATGCAAAATTTTTCAGATACCTCTATCGTGCCCTCAATATTAGCTCATCTGCCCCCTCCACTTAAAATTTTATATCAGCAAACCCAGCCATTGCTCTGGTTACCAGGAGAAATTTCCTAACATATTAAGAATGGAGCATGTTGGTATGAATGGTTGTTGACTCTTAACTTCTTATATTCTGACCTATTCCTCCCCATCCATGAAAGAAAAAAAGAGCTAGATTTTGGAGCTCTTAAAAGCTGACCACAAAAGGCACGTTAAAAGGTCAGAGATGAGTAGCCAGACAAAAGTGTGCATATCACTTTAAAAAGCAATTAAAGAACCATAGATTTAAAGCTGAATAGAAACAAGTCATACGTCATCCCAGGCTAAGAAAATCTTGTATATGACCAAAAATCTTTCTTCCTGACGGACAGCTTGAAACTTAGACTACTTGCTTTGTTAGCAGGCTGCCAAGTGATAGGTTCATATTTGGGTTTTTTGAAGTTTGATCGACTATAATTTATGCCTCCCCTTTCAAGCAGCAATTCAGGTCATGTTGTCCTCTACAGGATAAAAGAACATTTAGGGCCAGTCTTCAACTCACTTTGTGTTTCACTCTGCAAAACGACACCTACAAACTAACATCTTTGCGCCACTCCGGGAAGAAGATATCTATCAGAGACTTCTATTTTTCTCAGTAATTTTAAACGGTGCTGCTTGAAACAGCTCATCAAACATACACACCCACCAGATAGCGGATGGTACAAGCCACGCCAAGTCCGTGCAAGGTGGATATTCCAAATTGTAATTCTGAACATTTGTATCTTACTCCCCCCAAAAGCTATCTGGCTGCAAGTGAGCCTTCCATGCCTTCGTGATCATGCAGACAGTTATAGGGCAGGGTTTTGCATCCTGTTCCTGAGACGACTTCTCCATCTCTCACTGGAGACACTATTTAAACTGCTGAGGTGTTCAAAAGATGTACAGGATTGCTGTTGTTTGGAAACATGTTTCTTTTTCAAGAGCTCTCAGAATGATCAGAATGGTAGAGATACTGAATACACATGTGGTGGAGATGCCTGGCTGACGACCACCGATGAGGGATCCCTTTCCGTAGTGCGAAGTTGCCGCTGCAAGCAGCTGCCCCGCCAGGTGCTGCATTTATTTCCCACCCCAACCACACACCAACTCGACTTACATTCTATTGGCCAAAAACAGTCACATGACCCCCAACATCTAGAAGGGCCAGTCCTAGGCAGCAGGATGTGAGTGGAAGTGATACGCATCCCCTCTAGACTGTGTGTAGGACAGGCTTTCTCTTTAGTATCTTCCCTTTTAGCAGCAAGTCTGGGGACCATCTGCTGAAGATGATTGTATCCTAAGATAGAAAGAGCCAGAATCCCAAATACTTGAGGGAGAGCCACCCAGGGGAGTTGCCTGATCAAGAAGGAACATTGAACGTTGCACAAGAGAAAGTAAAATTTTATGTTAAGACCTGAGTGTTGGGAGCTTTTGAGTGTTAGAGCAGTTCATCTACTCTGATCGAATGGTGGAAACTGAACAAATATAACAAGTATATTTTCTGGGGATCCAGGATTCTTGGGAAAATAAAAGAAGAGCACAAGGAAGAGAAGGCTCAGCTGAAAAGGCAGAAAAACCCGAGAGGAGGAAATGAGTTCGTTTCCTGGGTCAGCACCTCTGAAGTGTCTGTTCTTAGACAAATCATTTCATTTGTCTGAAGCAACGAGGACTCCAAGGAACAGCTTGGAAATCCATATAGCCATTTCTCTAAAAACATAAGCAGAGAAGATTACAAATAATAAGTTTGCCGTACTGAAAAATGAGCAACCTGGCAGTGATAAGATGGCTAGATAGCATTTTTAATACAGTCTACTATTTTATCTCGGAGATAATCCACTGAAAATGGAGAAGAGACACAAATAAATATTCAGGGGAAAGGATGAAGTAGAAAAAAAGAAAACAGAAAACTACAGAATTAAAGCAAGAGAGAGTCACAGTAGTTAAAATTGGTTTCAAAAAGGAGTTGAGGTTTATGGCTGTGTGGATAATTTTCAAGACCCAGGTCCAGAAAATACACTGTTTATTTATTCACCAAATATTTACTGAGCACAACTATGTGCTGGGCCCCTGTGACAGGGACCAGGGGACAGAAGTGTGAACAAGACACTGTCCCACCCTCTATGGAGCTCAACGTCTTAAACAGAGAATAAAGAATTGTGACACATAATACCCTATCACATGGGTTCTTCTAATGGCAACTGCCTAATTTTCTATTATTCAAAAAGTATAGTCAAGACCAGGGGAGAAAAGAACGCTATTTCCCTCCTAGCATAACTCTTGTCTTCCTAAATTCTATTTTAGCAACCCAAAAAGGACAAATTGGCTGAAGAAAGAGAAAAGTCTTTAACAGACCATGACAAAAATAGGGCTAGATAATTATTTCTAAGCAAATGAAATTACTTTTTTATCGCCGTACACTGAATGGCTTTCCCTATTGTCCTCTGTATGTCTGTAATAGCACTAGTTGCAGAACGCACAATTCCTGGCCATAGACAATGCAACCGCAAAAATTAGTCTCTTGTGTGCAAAATAACACTTTCATAACAACGGGCAATTCGTGCCTGCTCTCTCCAGACCTTTGCTGAACAGATACCAGCGCAGGCTAATTATATGAGCTTGCTGAAAATTGTGTGCGTAATGGAAAAGCATCCCCCCCGAAGAAGAGCTGAGAAAAGGTCTTAGCACCAAATACAAAACAACAGAAAAAAGTGAGAGGGCAAACAGGAGAGCACATGCACTGGCATTCTCATTAGCTGGCTGCAGTTTACCACTTCTCTTGATGCAAATCAAAGAGCTGCAAATTCTCTGCCTTGAAAAAGACTCCCTCTATGGCCAGACCATGTCCCCCTTCTGCTGACTCAAGTACTTTGTAACAACATACAGATACTGATCATCCTTACGTGGAGGACTTTGGTCACTCTGGGAACCAAAAATGGTTAATGTCAGAGAGAGTTGATCTGAGGAAGCAAGGACCCATTTTTCCCATTCTACTTTGCATGTGTCACTGTGCCACACATCTGACACATGAAGCCTACTGCGAGAGGTGTGGCATTCGAGTCTCTCAGGACAAGTTTCAGGAAGAATCTTGTAAACGCCCACACAGTCAACAAATGACACACAATACAACAGCTCCGACGCGATCAACGGTGTGTAGCGCCATCATCCCAAACTTCAGTGAATTTATCACACGTTTGTACAAGTGTTTCATTCCAAACCAATCCATAGCAACCCAGGGTCCTCGTGGGAATGATGACCCACTCAAATTGTGGAACTTAAGATGGGCTTAAAGAAGGGACTTTTCCCAAAGGTCTGGGCAGCATATAGGGAAATCCAAGTACAATACTAGGGGACTATTAACAGCTTATCCCTAAGTTGAAGGATCCAGTGGAGGGAATGGAGAGGGGGCCAGGGGGGAGGGAGGAAGAGGGAGAGAGGGGGAGAGAGAGAGAGACACACAGAGAGAGAGAGAGAGAGAGAGAGAGAGAGAGAGAGAGAGAGAGAGACCTAACGCAAGTCCTCTTCTTCATTCCCAGATCAGTGATGCAGTGCCCTCCTCAGTCAAGGATGCATTAACCTGTGATAACACCACAAGGAGAGAGTTTCTTTTCCTTCCTCCCTCTTCCTGGTCTCTTTCCCATGCTCCATCCTTGGTCAAATCCAAAGGAAGACTAGATGGCAAAAGAGCCCAGAACCTACTGATGAAGTTGATGTAGTTCAACCTCCCTGGGCAAAGGCAGACCAAGACTAAGTGGCAGTAGGGGACTCTGAAGGGTGGGAAGTGAACCGGGTGGGGCAGATGGAAGACACACAGCACAGTGGAGTCTTCTAGCAAGCTCACGGCCCATCACTTGGAATTTAAGGAAAAGGAAAAAAAAATTTTAATAGAGCTATCCTTCTGTAAGAAACCGAGCTAACAGACAGGATTGGACTATCAAACCAGATTGACTCAAATCAGAGTTCTGACCCACTATGAAGCTTTCTTAATAATTTCAAGGACCCGAGCAAGTCAAGAGGCTCAGACCAAGTAGAGACAGGTCTGGGACATGAAGCATGGCAGCCCTGGTCCTGTCCTCCCACACTGGACATGGCCTAGAATAGTAAGTGGGGTCTCTGCATGAGGTCTGTGGGCTTCCTCACAGAGCAGGAACATTTAAATTATGAAACGTTTCTCTTTTATACCCAGGGAGCTGCACAGCCCACATGCTGTTCTCCAGGGAGCCCTGCCTCCTGGCTCCTGGGTTCCATTTACTGGAAGTATTATAATACAACCTTAGCCGGGGATTAGCCTCCTGCAGATGCTCAATGGATACAGTCTCTTCCTCCAAGCAAATCTCAGTCCATTTACCCCAAGGTGCAGTTGAGAGGCAGGTTAGGCCAGGTTACCTGCCTTGCTTTCTTTACCCCCAGGTCAACTTCCCACACCCCTAGGGAAGGGAGTGAATGAATTATAGGCAGCTGCTTTAACTCCTTGTTCCCATAAACACTGTTTTTAACATTAAAAGAGAAAGGGAGGAGTGTGTGTGCATGAGAAAGAAAGGGAGAGAGAGAGAAAGAGAGAGAGTGAATGATAGATTATTAGGAAGAAAAAGAGAAAAATATGAAGGCTGGAACACCACTGGGTCTTCCTTATACAGCATTGGCATGAGGAAATCAGCAATATCTCTTACTCTGAACAATCTTCAAACTTTGTCAGGCAAAGGCACAGCGAAATGGAACTCAGATTACAGGGAGACTACAGTCATCCCCACATGCCCTCGCCCCCTTGCACGTCACTTGTCCCACCCCATTAGACTTGGCTCCTTCCGGGTACAACCAAAACAGTGCTTCTCCCATCAGAATCTCAGGCCACCAGTGCCTCTTCCCTGCTTGAACCATGGGGCTTCTAGACTTCCTTTGCCCCAGGTTGAAGGAGATGATGTAGTGAACTCTCTAAAATGTAGGATTGTGGTCCGGCGCAGTGGCTCACGCCTGTAATCCCAGCACTCTGGGAGGCCGAGGCAGGAGGATCGCTTGAGGTCAGGAGTTTGAGACCAGCCTGACCAAGAACAAGACCCCATCTCTACTAAAAATAGAAAAAAAATTATCCCGTCTCTACTAAAAATAGAAAAAAAATTAGCCAGGCAGGGTTATGC
>NW_012152951.1:1725801-1760007 GCF_000956105.1 Propithecus coquereli | reverse complement strand
CCTGAAGGTATTTGTTGAGAACCTAATATGGGGTCCAGGCATAGGATGCTTAGGACAGAGAGGGAGAGAACACAGACATGGTCCCTTTCCCTAGTGGAGCTTGCAGTCTCATTGGGAAGAAAGATATTTAGCAAACAAATAAGCACACAAATGAATACAGAATTATAAATTGTGACTGGTAGGGCTGAACCAGAGTGGGGGGCATAGAAGAGTCACAGGGAGATCTGTTCACTCTGAGGGGTCAGAGAAGGCCTCCGAGTGAGTATCATTTAGGTGGAGATTCCCAAGGATGATCCAAGAGAACTGGGAGGAATGTTCCAGGCAGAGGAGAAAGTGTGTGCAAAGGCCCCAGAATGGGGAGCAGTGTACAGTGTTTGAGAGACTGAAAAGATGATGGGACTATAGGCAAAGGGCAAGGTCTATGAGCTGCGGGGTGTTTGAGGGGTAAGTAGGAGCACACAGACCTGGAAAACCAGGTTAAGGAGTTTAAACCCAACCCCTAACAACAAGGGCAGGCAACGGAAGATTTTTGGACAGGGGAGTGACGTGACCCGATGGATGTTTGAAGAGGTTCACTGACCACTTTGCACAGAAATGAGGGGAGATGCAGTGAGAGGGAAGAGGAAGAATTAAAAGGTTTCTGAAGGATTCTAGCAGATGACAGCAACTTGTTTTCCAAGTCAGGATAAAATAGGCTATGATGTGACAACAAACAACACTAAACTCTCAGGTGCTTTACAAAACACAGGTTTGTTTCTTGCCCACGAAATGCCCCCTGTATGTCTGGACAGCCTTCTAGGGTAGCCGTGCTCCATGTGGTTTAGGGATCGTGATGGTTAATTTTATATGTCAACTTGACCAGACTAAGGTGTGCCCAGATAGCTGGTAAAACATTATTTCTGAGTGTGTCTGTGAGGGTATTTCTGGAAGAGAGTAGCATTTGATTCAGTAGACTGAGCAAAGATCACCGTTACCAGCATGAGTGGATGTCATACAATCCACCGAGGGCCTGAATCGAACAAAAACATGGAGGAAGGGCGAATTCACTCTCTCTTCTGAGGCTGGGATATCCATTTTCTTCTGCACTTGGACATTTGTGCTCCTGGTTCTAGGGCCTTCAGATTCACACTGGGACTTAAACCACTGGCTCCTCCGGATCCACTAAAGCTCTCCATGCCTTTGGGCTTGGATTGAACTACACCACCAGCTTTCCTGGGCCACCAGCTTGCAGATGGCAGATCATGTGACTTCTCATCCTCCCTAATCACATGAGTCAATCTCTCATAATGAATCTCTTTCTATATACCCTACCGGTTCTGTTTCTCTGGAAAACTCTGACTAATATGGCATCCAAAGTGCTTTAGTGTTGTGGCACCTTCATTTCAACAACTTGCTTCCATAATTGCCCTGGCAGAAGAACATGCTGGAAGGTCACAGCCTGTATCTGAATGTTTTAGCCCAGAAGTGAGATGTGTCATTAGCCAGAGCTGGCTATATGCGCCACCTGGTCACAAAGTGGGAATCAGAAATGAGCCATCTTCCTGGGTGCCCAGGAGAGGAGACATGACACAGGTGTGCACTGGAGAGCGGGCCACACCTGTGTCCATTGGCAGGAAGAGCAGCAGACAGATTTGAGATCTATACTAGAGGTAAGACTGACAGGATTTCATAATATATTAGATGTGGGACGTGAGGGATAGGGAGGTATAAAGATAAAGATATAAACAAGGCAGATTCATAATTAATTCTCCAATATTTCTCAGAAATGCCTTCTAAAAACACTGTGTGCAGAGTACATATGGGCTCACAAAATCCCTCTTAATCCTGATACGATTTTTCTCCCCTGCCACTTCCTTCTCTCTTGTTCCATCTCCATGCCTCACCTTCTGTGCTTTCTGAATGTATTATCATACTTCCCAAGGATTTGTTTATTTCTAATTTGCCATGTATTTTATTCAGGCAGCACCGTTAATGAAGTGAATTACCAAGCTTGCAGCGCTCTGAATTTTGACGGCGTTGCCATGTTGAATTGTGAGACTGTGACAGGCAGACTCCTGTAGGACTGTGTCTCATATGCCTTTCCTTAAATTGCAGAGTATCTTTCCTCATAAAAACTCAACATAGGTTTGCCCAACTAAAATCATAGCAGATATATGGGGGAAAAAATGACAGTGTCTGGGATAAAAGTGGAGATATTAGAATGAAGTTGTGGGGACAAAACAGGGTCTTTGGAGTCAGCAGGGTCAGCTTCTACTCTCTGACCTTAGCTTTTGTGTCTCAGGGTTTCCTTTTTTAAATCTTTACCCAATAAAGTAGTTAGATAAAATGGGATGTGTATAAAAACACCCAATATGCAGAAGTTACTAAAGAAATGTTGTGTTCTTATTTTCCCAAAGTCATTGTTGCATTTTTTTCTCAAACCAGTCACTGCTATTACCACAGAGGTTGGAAGCTTCTCGCAACTATAGAAAGTCACTCAACGGTGAAAGGAACAGAAGGGAAGCCCTTTTAGTTTTCGTTGCTTTCTCTGCCTCCCTTATTCCCTTTTCATTCAAAGAGTCTTCAGAGCTTTCTTGCTTTTTGTATAATGTCATTGAAGCTTTCTCTAGAAAGAGGAAAAGAAGGAATCTTCTCAGTTCTGGGTACATTCTGTGGACAGATCCAATCTGAGGGGTTGGCACCCACTGAAGATGAAGGCATTTGGTTGAGTCCTCTTTAACTTTTGATTTGGAGACATCCCTCAGAGAAGTTAAAGAAGATGGAGAGAAATTGATCAAGATGAAAGCAGGAATTTCAAAGACTCTGAATCTTAAATGACATGGCAGAACAAAGCTCCAAGAGAAGTGTGTGCTGATTTGTAACCCCAAGAATGGTGATGGGGGATCAGGTTGGAATGGCCCCTCCAAAAGGACTGGATGTCAGGGAAAACTTAAAATGGTTGAGGAAGCCAGCCAGCTGCAGAAGTGAAGCCCATCACAGCTGGCTGCCTGGGAGTTTATTTTCAGGTAGAAGCCCAGGCTATGAATGGAGAGGGGCTCACCTAAGACTAACTCCAGTTGGTAGTCTGAGCAGTTGAGTCTAGGGACAGAAAAAGAACAGGACATGGGAGGGTTGCCAGGCAAACTCTAATCACCAAAAACCCTGGGGCCAGACTCTTGCAGGCTCAAAGTAAGAATTCTGTTTCTTTCTGTCAACTCTGGAATTTTCAAACATTTTTCAATTTTATTCCAATGTTCTGGTGAAAGCACTTCTTAAAAACTTCCTACCAGAATTAGCTGAAGCAAAGAAAAGGATCCGTTCATATAGGAATTGCCAAACTACACAGTTGGGACTGCCACTGAAGATACAAGTCATGGAAAGGACAGTGGCCATCCTCTTAGAGATCTTTTAGAACCTGGTGGTTCAGTTAGCACCTGAAACCTCCCAGCCCCATGAGCTGAGATGGCTTTGTCTGTTTTTCCGATGCTTCTTTAATTGCTCCATTAGAGGATCACAATCTCTGCTCATATGTTACGGTGCAAGATTGCTTGTTTGCCCGTAGGTGGCATTTGTCACATCCTTCTAGCACTCTCAATTCCCTGCTCTATTGACATCCTGTCACAATCATCTTGCAAATATGCAGTAAGGTAGAAATATAAGCCCAGGCATAATATATTACTATACCTAACCCCTGAGGGCTGCTGGAAAAACATCACACAGGTGGGTGGGTTGATGCCTTGGTAAGTTCATGGTGTCCAATTTGCAGGGCATTATATACCTCAACAATTCTATTCCAGGCCCAGTTCCCTCCATGGCTACTCTACGCATTCACCGTTTTCCTACTGCCTTTGCCTGTTCTCTGCCCTCCTCACTTCTCATTTAATGGTGCTTCCTATTTCAGAGAATACCATGCTGCCCGGTACGCATTAATCTTTACCTACAAGCTGTCCCTACTTTCTGTCTCAGAGAGAAGTGTCTCCCCCCTCTCACAAAAGGATAATCCACCTGCCATCGTATCCCTCCCTGTCTGCTCTGAGATCCAGCCTGTCCCTTGGTTCTGCTCTTTGCCAACTGCTTCCCCTCTCCCTACCAAGGTTGTCTTCTTTGCAAGCTCAATTCTCTGCCATCTCAAAATCAAAACCAAAATCTCACACTCTGCTCTGCAGCTCTATCTCTTGCCTTACTTCTCGTTCAAAGTGCAACCCGTTGTTATCCTTTTTTTTTTTTACCAGCAAGTCCGTGAACCCATTTTGGGAAAGCATTGCCAAATCCAAGCACTATTTCAGCATTCATACTTGACCTCCAAGAATGTCTGAATTGCTGACCACTCACTCAGCACCTGGTTTCCACCACAGTCCTCTCTCCTTGTTCTTTGACCTCTGACATTGCTCAGGGTCCTTTTTCCTCTCTGCTCCATTCTCATTTCCACCCCACAAGGTAGGTTGTCCTGTGTGCACATTTGATCATGTCGTTTCCCTGCTCAAAGGCCTTCCATGACCCCATCACTCTTGGGACATGCTGTCCAACCCCTTATTAGCTGTACACACAAAGCCATTCACGATCTGGCCCCTGACTGTGAGTTTACTGACAGTTTGCTAACCATTAAAGGGTGCAAATTCCCCTTTTTCCATTCCTCGCCAGTCTTCATAGCATGTATTTGTTTGGTACCAGCAACCAAGACTTTAGGCACATTTTCATCACTTCAGGATGTCAGGGGGAAAAAAAATCTTTAATAAGATAGAAGGGAAGAAATACACAAAAACAAATGTTTCTGCCATCATTATCTATGTGGCTGCTGTGCTTTTTAAAAATTTGTCTTTGTAAGTCATTCTTCAGTTGAAAGTGATCACTTTACAAGACCACCTGGCAAGATTTCACAAAATAGCCAGAATCTTAGAGACTACAATGGCTGCTACAAAATAATAAAAATTAAGACTCCGACAATGCAAAGAACGTTTCTTATAGGAAATAAGTTATTCAATCCCTACGAAATAATGCCATCAGTACTCAGTGAGCATCCACAAAGACCTCTAAAACATAGAATTAATGTCACCTTCTGAGTGTGACTTATAATTAATGCAATCATGCAATCAGTCCCCTGGCCGAGGAAAACATCCCAAAGAATAATCTGCATATAGGTGATGAAGGAGTTTCAAGAACATCCAAATTCTATTTATGGTGGCCATAAAGGGGACAAAATTGGATTGTGAATTTAAATGTAAAGCTTAAAACCTAATCAATTTTACTCTCTCTGAAGAAGGAAAGCTTTAGAAGACATTCCAAAAAATGAAAGGCTCAAAGAATAAGATTTTTTCCATATACTTAGAGACACTCCTTCTTCATTCCAGGGAAGGGCAGCCTGATGACCCAGGAGAACGTCCTGACTACCAGCAGAAACCCCCCTGCAGAGGGGCAAAACAGGCTGACCTGCCTCTGGGACAGAGGCCACAGTGATTACCTGTGCTCTCACTTCAAGTTCATCGAGCAAACTTCTACCCACTGCATGGTTTGATTCCTCTCTTTAATTGACAAATTAATATTCTGGTCTATAAAGCATCCTACGAGTTTGGTTAACAGAAGTCTGCCTTTGTAATTATCCATTATACCCAGGGACTGACAAAATCAAGTCTTGGTGCCTACAAAAACGAGGGGCAGATCCTGGCCTGCCTCTTTATTTAGTCATCCCCCAGATATCTGTGGAGCCCATACCAGGAACCAGAGAGAATGGTAGGTTCTGGAGCTAAAAGAGTGAACAAAACAGTGTCTCTGCTGCCTTGAAGCAAACAGTCTGGTGCGAGTGGGGGAAGATAGAGAAATAAACACACAATTATCATCTAAGCTTGCAGAATGAAAGCCAGCTATTTTCTATAATCATATTAATTTCAAGAAACCATGAATCTATGTTTTGGTGAATGCCATTTAATTCAAAATATAGGAACTGCTTTTAAAAGGACTACATAGAACTCGATTCTTTTATGCATTAACATTGCAGGCAACTTAAATCGCAAAAATTTCTGCAAATAATCTCTGCTTGCTTGGCTTTTATCTGCCTTCAGCTGCCCTTGACGAAGATTAATTAGCTAGCTCGCCCCTTCTAAATCAGTTACCATAATGCATCCTTGCTCCCCTACCATTGTTGAAAGATAGTTTTCAAAAATGTAAAATCGTAACTCTCATACAGATATAAAATGAACACATGTGAAAGATTTTTATTTTACTCATAAGGAGGGAACCAGTTCAAAGGAGAATCCAAAGCTCTGCCACCTTTATATTAATAGATCAGAAATATTGACATGAGCGTGCAAATGGAGGGGTTGCGGGAGGGCCAGGAAAGTCATTAGGACCTCTACCACTTAGGACATCATTTGCATATTTATAAGCAAGAATTATTTTGCATTACTATCAATTAAGTAAAACTTAGAGTTACCAGATAGCTCCCATAGGAGCAAAATCAGATATTTCAGAGGTATGTGAGCTGAACAAGGCAAACGTATCCATTAAAACACAAAAATTTCCTACAGCATTAACAGTATCATTGTCTATCACTCTGGTGTTAAAGGAAGGAGTCACAGGAATGAACCTAACAGACTCTCACTTTTTCTGAATTTCAGTCCCCCTCAACCCCATAGCTTGCCCCAAAATAGGGGAACCCATGGTCCTGGCTCAGGTGAGTCCTTTAGGGCTGTCAGAAAGTATCAACTTACCTGAGTAGCCTGAAGTTAGGGTTACCAAAAAGACAAGTCTGATGTGGAGATTTATGAAAACTTAAAATCCAGATGGACAAGAATAGGGTTCTAAATAGGAAATGCCATCTTTAGGAGAGTAGAGATAAAATAGGAACAGATTGGGAACAAGTGACAAGCACTGGAGCGTCCATGTTTTATTTCACTGGTCCCGAAGTGTGAGATCCTTGGGTGTTTGAGGCAAGCTTGAAAGTGTAGAGTCAGGGTGGAATTTGTCCACAGTGCCCTGTTTTTAAGTCTTTTTTAACCTACCTCCAACAATATTTTATTACTCTATATGGCCACGATTGTTTTGACCTTTCTTTAATGTGCTTTGAATTTAAAAATCTTGAGTATATTTTTTAAGATTAATATCCACATTCCCTGATGCAAATATTCCCCTATGCCCTCTTAGTTAAGAAGGAAGGTTATCATAGCAACATATATTGGCTGGTCACTAGGTGCCAGGGACTGTTTTAAAAACTTTATATTACATATGTGCCATCTCCTTTACTCCTCACAACGAACATACGGGTTAGGTACTAGGCCCATTTTACAGATGAGGAAAATAAGGCACTAAAAGATTAAATAACATACCCAAAGTGACTCCACTAGTTAGAAGTAGAGTGCAGTTTTGGACCCAAATACTACGGTTTTGTGTTCTTAAGCACTACACTATTTCACTCCACCTTACAAGGGAAAATTTGCCCTTCGATGGAGAACTATCTCATTGTCTATAGTACCACCACTCCCTCCAGGTAATCAGATTCTGAGTCTATGGATGGATGCTGACAAACATTCTCTTCTTAACCAAACCACTCAAGCTCCTCGGAGCTCCTTCTCAACTAGTCCCCATCCTTGGGCATATCCTAAAGAGAGCATTTTGGCAAAAATCCTACTAAGTCAGTTTAGCCAGAATCTCCCACCCTTGATACCTGATCAAATTCCTCATCCCTCCCCACACCCCAGGGGATGTCCCATCACCCTGGCCCAACGACAGCAAGAATCCTATCTGGTCAGTTTAGCCAGAATTACCCTACACCCCTGATGTTTCTGCTTAGTAATTTCCATCCACTGACTCCCTACCCAGCTCCTTAGTCATAAATACCCAGTGTTCCTTGTATTTGGAATTGAGCCCAATTTCTTTCCTCTACTATAAAACCCTATCGCAGTGGTCCTACGATGACAGTCCTAAATAAACTCCACCTTACTGTTTCAACAAGTGTCATGAATAATTTTTTCCTTAACAGAGCTATTTTACAATTCTATAAATTGTAGATAACTGATATCAATGCAAAATAATTCTTGTCGGTAGGCATGCAAATGAACTGTGTCCACTGGAGAGACAATTCTCCCTGTCCCATACTGAGAATTACTTTTGCCTCCATTTGCACATTCTTTTCATTGTTCCTGATCTATAAAGGTGTCTGTTCCGTGGATTCTCCTTTGAACTGGTTATAACACCTTACTAGTTTCCTCATTTATGAGTTAAATAAAATATTTTTAAAAAATGTTTATTTTAATATCTGTATGAGAGACATGGTACTACCTTTTTATAAAAATTATCTTTTAATACTCTGAGTGAAAGTGCTAAAAATATTTTTTTGTCTGTTTTAATAGATTTAGGGGAAACAATTGAATTCTGTTTCATGTATATATTGTATAGTCGTGAAGCCTGGGCTTTTGGTGTACCCATCATCTGAATCGTGTGCATTGTACTCCATGGATCATTTTTCATCCCTCACGCCCTGCTATGCTCCCCCTTTGAGTCTCCAATGTCCATTATACCACTCTCTGCATTCTTACATTGCCATAGTTCAGCTCCCACTTATAAGTGAGAACATGAGACATTAATTTTTCTTTTCCTGACTTACTTCACTTAGGATAATGGCCTCTAGGTATATCCAAGTTTCTGCAAAAGAAATTATTTCTTTCTCTCTTATCACTGAGTAGTACTCCATGGTCTACATATACCACATTTTCTTAATCCACTCATTGGTTGATGGGCACTTAGGTTGATTGTATATTTTTGCAATTGTGAATTTGCTATGATAAACATATGAGTGCAGGTGTCTTTTTGATATAACAATTTCTTTTCCTCTGGGTAGATACCCAGTAATGGGATTGTGGGATCAAATAGTAGATCTAGTTTTAGTTCTTTGAGAAATCTCTATACTGATCTCCATAGAGGTTGTATTAATTTACATAACCAACAACAGTGAATAAGTGTTCCCTTTTCACCACATCCAGGCTAACATCTATTGTTTTTTGACTTTTTAATAATGGCCATTCTAATTGGAGTAAGATGGCATTTCATTGTGGTTTTAATTTGCATTTCTCTGATGATTAATGATGTTGAGCATGTTTTCTTATGTTTTTTGGTCATTTGTACATCTTCTTTTGAAAAATGCCTGTTCATGTCATTTGCCCTCTTTTTAATGGGGTTGCTTTTTTTTTTCTTGCTGAGTTGTTTGAGTTCCTATAAATTCTGGATATTAGTCCTTTGTTGAATACATAGTTTGTGAATATCTTCTCCCATTGAAAATATTTTTTAATTGGAAAAACAAATTACACTGATGGAGAGGGTAAACTTTGGTGGCAAATGGATGGATAGTTCAAATCACTACTCTGCTAAACTCTGCTTGATGTTTAACCTTAAGAAAGTTATTCATCCCTTCTATGCTTTTAGCTTCCTCATGCAAAATGGGAATAATACTATCTCTTTGATAGATCTGATACAAAATGTGCAAAAGATAATGCATGAAAAGACTCAGCACAGTGATTAGAATTGAGAGCCTGCTTCATAAGCAGAATACAGGAGTATTCTTTGAAGGAAATCAGGATGTGTCCCCTCAAAATATGCCTCTTTGACACAAATATTTTTTGAGCTAAAGGCAATTAAGAAGCAGCTACAGTAAAGCTCTCTGCCTTCCCTCTGTCTGCCTAAAAGCAGGACAGAGAATTACAAAGACAAAAGGTCTTCCTATGTTCCCCTCATTTCCCTCCTAAAGACAGGATGTAAATCCTTCTTTACAACCTTTTATCAGCTCAGAGACAATGCCAGAAAAATCTATGAGCAGACTTCACTCCATTAGCTCCCCATAAATTCACCTTCCCATATTTTCCTGCCTCTAGGAGCCTGGGACTGCTTTCCCTTTGTCTTGTCACTTCTCTAAAATTTATTGTTCTTTGTTGGATATACTATGTAAGCCAGACTCCTAAGCCACTGCTTTGAGTTACTTTTCTCCCACGTGATGTGCACTGCACATATTAATAGACTTGCTTGTTTTTCTCTTGTTAATCTTTCTTTTGTTGCAGGAGACTGTCCCAACTACAAACTTATGAGGGTTGAGGAAAACTTGTTTTTTTTCTCTTACTCACAGTCTATACAAAAGCAGCTGTTATTGTCTTGGCAGGACTCTTGAAGCAGCGCTTCTTCAACAGCAATGTGCCCTTGAATCATCTGGGAAATTTATTAAAATGCAGGTTCTGGGTCAGTAGATCTGGGTGAAGCCTGATATTCTGCATTTCTACAAACTCCCAGGTGATGCCGATCCCGCTGGACTAAGGATCACACTTTGAGTAACGAGGTCTTAAAAGTCTCATGGATCAAGTTCTTATGCCCTGATAGTCTTTTTCATAATAGTCTAGAGTAAGACTTCACAGACGAGAGCAGTAAAACAATTTGAAAACCGCAAGAGTAAAATGAGCTAAGTCACCATGTCACTAATAAGTGTTTTGCTTTGTTTCTAATTTTCAGATAAAAAGCACAACAAAGGAAATAATAGAAGAGGAGATTTATGTTTCTGTGAACAATTAACATAATTGCTTTCCTGACTCAGATGTATGGCCTGGTCTCCCAGAAGCTCTGCTACGGAGAGGACAGAGTATCCTCCGCTCATCCTGGAGAAAGCCTTCAACTAGGCTCAGGATTGGATCCAGCCCAGCAAAAGCAACCGTCAAATTGGCATTGTGCAAGCAAACTGGATAAGAGCTGAAGGAACCTGGTCACTTCTAAGAAAACATCCAAGGATGTGAGTTCCGGAAATGTTTTTAACTGTCAGTTATATCTATGTGTAAGCGTTGATATTACTTATGTAATCACAATCAGTAAGTTCTTCCCAGCCAAAAAAAGAAAAATAAGTAAATTTCTCTGCCAACTAAACATTTCTTCACTAAAACTTGGAGCAGTAAATTTTGAGATAAGAACTTTAATGGGAAAATATCTTTTATCTGTATTCAATGTTGACTCTATGCTAGTGTTCGAGATAACCATACAATCACTATAACCCTCAAGAATTTATAAATACTTAAATATTTAAACCATAACAACATTTTAATAATAAGTAGTCATTCGTCATTTAAGAGTGAACATTCTTTTATACCCTGTAAGTCTATAGCTCAACTTTTATAGATTCATATTTTATACTCATTTTCAGGAAAGCATTAGGTTCAAAAACTGGGGACTTCCTGTACAGAGCTTTATGGAAACTTCTTTAAAAAAAAAAAAAAAAACACAGCAGAACAAACGAACAAAGTTTAACACGGTAGAGCGATCCATTTCTGGCCAATCAGAGCAAGAAAAGATTGAGCCAATGAAAACTGGTGCAAGGCTAGGAGCTAACACTGGGAAGCTGTTTAATCAATGTGGAGGCTCCATGGAAATCGTAAACCATAAAAACCTAAATGCTACAAAAACTAGTCACCAAACACACGTGAGCAGTGAACAAAATCCTAATTTACTGGCTTAACATTCAAAACTGGTAGATGTTTGTATATCTTACTAAAGGCTGTTTTGGGTTTATTTGTAGAGTTCAGATTGATGTCATGAGAACAAAGATCAGTTAGAAATATCTTTCAGAAATATCATGTCCAAACATTTGCAGGCACTTTAAATATGAAATAAAATGGCAAGAAGAGTATGTCACAATAAAGTGAAAATAGCGAGTGAAACATGTCATCCAACTGTGACAATTTTATAAATATGAAGTGAGGCAAAAGGACCTGTCAAAGAATAATGACAATTTTCAAAATCCTGAAATGCAAAGAAGAAAACTACTTTGTTCAGTTGACAGGAAACACACCAGAATCTTCCTATCAATCAAGACTTTTTTTTTCTATGACCCATATTTTGGAAGACAATGATAAAAAAAAACTATAAATATGTACAATTTGTTGAAAGAAAAACTTCTCAGAGTTTGACCTTGACACATTAGTTTCCTGTTTCCATGTATGTCTCCGGCATGACTTGCTCATCTGTTAGTAGCTCCCTAATAAATCTGAACAAATTAATGAATAAATAAGTGACAACTAAACCTGAGGTACGGTAAGATGGTAACTCGTCCAGGGAAGAGTAAATTCTGGAGCCAATCAGACTCAAAAACAAAATAAAACATTCCAGGAAAAAAAAAAATCAACAGGAAGAATTAAAACCAGAAGAATTTTCTGATTAACCAACTAATCATAAGAATTAATTAACTAGAAGAACCCAATCTTTGTTCATTCTGTTTAATTGAGATTTTACTGTATTTAGAATGATGTTGTTCAAATGCTCTCATTAATATTTAATGAAAAGTGTAAGAGAATTGGCTAACCAAATTTACTGTGCTTAGGTAAACCGTAATTAGGAAGGGTTAGGAAAGCATCCCTAGAGAACTTTCAATCACAAAATGAAGCAATATAATTACAAATGAAATGCAACAAGGAAACTGCACAAAGTAATAATTCTTGAAAAGATGGAATAAAATTACCCAAATGTGGTGCTGGGTCTGAGAAGTGCAGTCAATCAAGTGTCATTTCAGGCAACTCAGGAGCAATAACCCTACTTGACAAAATTGAACTCTTGATTACATTAAAGTGAATTAACCTGTCTCCTAGCTGCTTACTCACAATTTCTCAGCTGATGAAATGTCCTGTTGTTGTTTCACTTACAATTTGGAATAATCTGAATCTAGTTAAATGGGAGCAACTTTGTCTTGCTATGGATTTTCTTTGGCTTTGCTGTCTTCCACTCCTAACTTGGTAGAGTCTAAGCACTCTGCCTGTTTGCCTGCAAGACCTCTTTTGCAAGACATCTCAGGTTTCCCCCTAAATCACCTTCCACCTGGAGAATATCAGCTCTTGTTCTTTAACTAATTCCTGGTCCCATTTCCTATTCAACTGAGAAACTAGTCTTTGTGAGTAGGATCATGCATGGTAATAGTTCAGGTGAGTTTTTAACGCAGCACACCTCATGATGAACATATTTGCATTTCAGATATACTTTTAAGGAATTTTTTTTTTCCTACCTTCACTCCCAACCCTGTTGCCTTTAAGCAGAACCAGTGAGAGCCAATGAGAACCAATAGCTAGCCTGTTCCAAGTACTGAAATCATTTGAGCCTCTGCCTCCCTGGTCTGTCTATCCAATCTCAACCTCTGGCCCCACTCAAGCTGAATAGATTTTCTGTTCTCAGTTTTCACCTTTCAGGATTCCTCCTGGACGTGGTTAGCAATCACTGTGACCATCCTTATGTCATCGACATGTCAACTGACATTTCGGCTCCTGTTGCCCCGGACAACACCTGCCCTCCCCGCATCCTACCCCTTCTCCCTGCTCCAACTCTGGCCTCCCAGAGCCACATCCCATCCCATCAACCAACCAACAGCCAAGCCAGCCCCAGTCCTCCTCGACCAGGGGCTCAGAGAAATTATTTACCTAATCAAAGACCCTACGGTAGGGATTCTCACTCTGCAGCAAGTCCCTAATTTTGGACAGAGAGGGGCTCCTCAAACCATACTATTCCTGCATTAAGTGTCTGGCAATAGATGGGAGACATGGTGCTACCTAACAAAGCCACACACTGGGACTAAACTGTGTGAGGACCAAGTGGCTGTCCTCCCTCTGAAGGTAAATGCTTTATTTGAGCCTAGGAGAACCAGCCACTGCTACCTCAAAGCAGCTGCATCGGGGTGTGCTCCTTAGGTCTGAACCTGTATTTTCCTAATATACAGGCCTCTAGGAACTCTGCCTACAGGTATTTTACAGGAATGAATCAGTAAGTATCTGTAAGTACTTAAACATATGTATGCTAATACACGGTTTGAGAGAAGAAATAAGATGTAGTGTTAGATCAGTAGGGAGACTATAGTTTACAATAATCTATTGTACATTTCCAAATAGCTGGAAGAGAAGAATTTAAATGTTTCTAGCATAAAGAAAAGACAAATATTTAAAGTAATGGATATCCTAAGTACACTGATTTGATCTTTACAAATTATATGAATGTATTAATTTATCACATGTACTCAGGAACTATGTACATCTGTCATGCAGCAATAAAAAAAGGAAAAAAGTATGTATGGATCAGTAGGTACCTGTAAGTACCTGTAAATCCACGTAAGTGCATATTAATGTAAGAGAACTAAGGAGAATTTGAGAGCCATGTATACACAGTGCTAGCATTGTCTTACCTAACACGCCTCTTTTCTTCACCTCTATCAAAGATTGAATGCAGTTTTTAATTTAAGGAATATAATATTCAGAATGATTATTTTTATTACAGCTGTGGGTTTTTTCCTTAGGCATTGAATGCTTCCTTTTAGTTCACCTACTTATTATCTTTTCTTGCCATTTTTTTTTTTTTTGCTTAACTCTCTATTTCTTTCCCAGTAATAATATATATTTTCTCAACTTCTTAAATCTCTTTATTAGATAAAATTGAATGTAATTTGGAATTTATAAGTCTTATCACATGCTCATTCTGCCTGAGCAATTCTGCATATAAAAAGTACAGCCTGTCTGTATTTTTTCTGAGTTCCTGTAACTATTAGCCTACAATTCCTGCAATTAAAATTGTGGTTCTTTGATGCCTTTTCCATTTAATCATTGCTGGCACAAATGCTTTCCTTATACAGAGTTCCATGTTGAAATTTCTCACTTAAGGGTTGAAGGGTTGTCTTAACACAGAAATACTGACCATTTTGCCAAGGGAGCTGGCCACAGAGTTGAGCCAGAGCTAAAATTAAGCAGAATCGACAATTGTTAATGTAGTTATTCAACTAGTCATAAATCCAGCTACCATGTTCTCATTTACATACTATGATTTTATTCATGAGTATGATAGCTATAGTAGACTACCTTAAGAAAATCAAGATGTATCTACTACATTACTTTAATTTACCAGACAGACAACTCACCTTATAGTTTACCAAGTATTTTCATTTGCTCTTTGGAATAATCCTGTGGAATATTTTTATCACCAGTTTCATAAAATGAATACAATTTATTACTGTGAATGTTAACATGTTTTATTTGTCCAACTTACTCTAGTATTCTTTCTGCAATAACTCTTTAATCTCCTTGAGAACTCCCTGTCCAATAGACACGTCCTGTCTTCCTTTTCCTCCTTCCTCAACTCATGCCCTTGAAAACATTCTTAACACTCTTGCTTCTCTTTCTGTTGCCCCTGACTAGCAAATTTGGAGCTCTGGATATACTCAAACCTCTGCCATCTGAGGCTACCCCTAACCACCCAAATACTGCTAGAGAAAAGTCACATAACTCTCCCAAATAATTTCACTATAAATTCAGTTTTGTGAACCTCAAATGAGCAGTTAATGATACGTAGCGATCCTGCTGTTTCCCTAATAAATTTCATTCTCTTTCAAAATCATTATTTGTTCTCCTCTCCCCTCCAACCTCCCATTCCCCTACCTCCACACTCAATCTCAGCTGATGACCTCACCTCATACTTTACTGAGAAAACAGAAGCGCGCAGAGAGCAACACTTTTATACTCCTTCCACTGTATCTAAAACCCTCTTGGTGTCTACGCATATCTTAGCTCCAGCTATCATAATAAAAATACTACAGAATGGGAGGTTTAAACAACAGAAATTTATTTCCCCCCTGGTTCTGGAGGTTCAAAATCCAAGATCAAGGTACCATCGGGATTGGTTTCTGGTGAGGACTCTCTTTCTGGCTTGCAGACGGCCTCCTTCTGCCTGTATCCTCACATGGCCCTTCCTCTGTGAGTGCACAAGGGAGACAGTGCTGGCTGGTGTCTCTTCCTGTTCTTGTAAGGACACCAGCCCTATTAGATTAGGGCCTCATCCTTATGGCCTCATTTAAATTTAATTACCTCCCTAAAGATCCTATTTCCTAATATAGTTCCATTGGGGCCTGGGGCTTCTAAATAAATTTGGGGGATATACAACTCATTCCATAACAGTGTCCATAATTTTCATCTTAACATGTTACAACAGAAGAAATGTCCCTGCTCCCATAAAAACTCAACAGCCACCAGTGTGCTCTGGATCCCACCACTCTCATCTTCTTAACATCACTGACACGTCTTCCTTCTTTTGCACAGGCAGAGTCTCCCTCTCCCCCGATCCTTCTCGAAAGCATACAAATACACTCCTCCCTTGACTCTACAATCCCTCTCTATGTCCCCGCTTGTTTTTGCCTCCTCCCTTTGAAACACCCGTTCTCTAATAAATTACCTAAAATCACTGCTTCCCCTTCCTCAACAATTTCTTCACTCATCAGAACACTCAAAACTGGCTAAAATGTGTCCGCTGGGGGCTCAGAAAATGAAACCCCAAAATATGCCCCTTTGGACGTCAAACTGAGAGCAAATGCAGGAAAAAGCTTTCCCGGAAGTTTCCCTACCTACCCGAAGGCCAGATCCTCCCCAAGATAAACAATTGTTGTGAATCCTTTGCCCAGAATGTTCTGGGGAAGATTCAGGCATGTGACAGGACCACAGAGTTGACACCACACCCAGAGTGCTGACTTTTGCTACTCCCTATCAAGAGCCAACCACCCACACCGGCCCTCAGCATTTACTTGCTACTTCTTTCCTACTACTTATCACGATGAGCTCCAAGAGGGTAGGCTTTTGACTGGCATGCTCCCTGCTGGTTCTTCCTGGGCGAGAGCACAGACCTGGCATACAGTGCATGTCCACCTAAAGAATGAACTCGATCTCAGACTCTCTCAGGCTCCAGGCTGCCAGAAGAAGTCCCTAATTGCCTTCCCCAATTCTCCGTTTGTTCCCACCCCGCCTATCCCCTAAGGAGAGCTGTCTCAGCCAGACTGGTCCTGGGCTCTTCGCACATCAGAGTTAGAGCGTTGACAGAGAATTAATAGAAAAAGATAGAACCTGGAAGGCTGAGGAGGGGAAAGACTTAGAGAAATCTGGTGTCAGTCAAAAATAATGAAGAACGGAGGTGTGAGGGACAGAGCACTGCAAAGGGAAAGAAATCTCTATCTTCCAGGTACAAGCAAGAGAGCTCTTCCAGCATTTGTCAAATTTGAGTCTCTGGAGAGTGTGAGAGAGAAAAAACTAAGAAGAGTAAATGGGATGTGAACAGCATACCTGAGGGTTCTGAATTGAGTCCCTTTTGATGTACTTTAAGAAGAAAGAAAAATAAGGATGTAATTCTTTCTTTCTTTCCTTTTTTTTTTTTTTTTTGGCATGTTGAGATGTACTTCCTTAAATACCAGCCTGGACTGAACCACATGGGCCCATGATTTCAACAGGGTTACATGCATATGAAACTGAAGTTCTGAGTGACCACAGTCACTCAGTTTGTAACGATGGAAGGGCAGCTTAACATAACCAGCTCCATCTTGTTCCTGACCCAGCCTGCCCTGGGTAATGTCCTTTAGGTTAGCTGTGTGCAGTGCCCAGCTCTGTACATAGGATAGAAGAAAGGTGACAACAGCTTGTTTTCCAAAACTAACTCCTGGGGACACAAGGAAAGCATATGCAGGAGTAACAATGCCATGTTAAAGATTTGTCAGAGCTTCCTGACCTAACCTTCATCCTCCAAAGTTAACTGACCAAGAACAAAGGAATTTTACAACGTCCCTGGCCCCTTGCTGATGCCCAGATGCCTGTCGCCCTCGATTACCTCTTGCAACCACCCCCCTTCCTGCTGCCGTTAAAATAAAAAGGAGCCTAAAGTTCATACTGTTTAATAACTTAAGATGGTTCTTTAGGACATTAGTCTACCATCTTCCTGGTTTTCTGGCTCTCCCAATAAAAGTCTCCTTCCTTGCCCCAACACCTTGCCCCTCCACTTATTGTCTGTCTGGCGGCAAGTAATATGAGCTTGACCTCGGTTACAAGTTGGTCAGTGGCAATATGGGGAACCAAGCCAGGGCTTCTGCCTACAGGGCGCTAGTTTATATCACTATAAGTAACAAGCCCCCTGCTTCCCTCCAACGCAAGAATGGGGTTAGTTGGACATGTGGCCTCCTACTGTTGTCATTTTCCTTCCTAACTGTTCGCAGTAATTTAAGTCAAGCTCACCAATTTATGCCTTCCAAAATATATCTTTATCCTCCCTTTAAACATCAAAATGACGTTTGTTCCATTTTTAGTTTTCTATCACCTCTCCTCTTCTCTGTGATGCCTTAAAGATTGCCAGTAGCGAGTATCCAATTATACGTGTAAAGAACATTTAGTACCTGGCAGATAATCTGTCTCCTGCCAGAGAACTGAATTTACTTAAAATGACTGGCTCCTCTCGGTCGGGTTTCCATTCCCTCTCTCTGGCTAGATGTTTCCGGTGTGAAGATCATTGTCCTTGAGAAAGAAGTTGGAAAGGGAAGAGGAAAGGAGCGGTTCTGATCTCCCCACCATCACAGAACAATATCCAATCTGCTTCAAACAATGAGCATCACATCCCTTTCTTGTTTTTGCTTAAAGCATGGCTATTGAAAAACATCAGAGGTTCATTGTATTTGTAGTTTTTTTTTTTCCCCCACAATCTTCTTGCAACTTCAAGGCCACTCTTTTGCAAACATCCTTCCTATGGGTCCCGGCTTTGTCTTTTCCACCTGCCCTTTCTGAATCTGACATCATGCGGTCATGCTCATTTAGAAGACGCTCCTCTATTTTTTTCACTTGCATTTATGTCATCAGAATTTCACCTGCTGAGTCTTAAATAGACACACATGTTTTTCAAACAGACAAGAATGAGGTCTTAAAATGATAACCATGGCATAGTTCATTTGAAAAAAAATTATAACCTCAAAGACTGGAGACTCTGAAATGCTTTATGAAAGAGACAGTGCACATGTCTATGATGGTGAAAGTCACATGAATATTTGTATTACATGTGATCATCCCCCAAGACTCTGTGAGGGGCGTCCACGGCAGAGACACTGGTAATTACCTCCTGGAGCCGATTAGGTAACATGAAATCTACTGATAAGCTGTAGAGAATGCTGTGGCTCCACCCACCCCTCCTTCAGGACTGGGGCACTCATTCTTCCAGCTGCTGGGAGTTTGTCTGCTGATGGCCTGCACTGGGTCCTTCTGCAGGAATTGTCCTCAGTGAAAGAAGCTGTCTCTTCCAAGGTGACAACTCCTGGGAAACAGCACATCCAGTGATTTACCTGGGCCCGGACACAACCCGGAAGGGCCATTCCAGCCTCAGCGCTCCCTATGATCCCGGTCGAGTGCCCTGTTGCAACTATATTACAATCCATCTTCTCCACTTCCTGAAAAGCTTCCTGCACACAAATCTCCATCCCAGTCTGCTTCCCAGGAAACCCGCTCCACAGCAATCCCTAATACGATAGAAATTATACACTATGTATTTTGACCTGTGCTTCTAATGGCTATGCAAAAAAAATCATGTATATAAATGGTCGAATTAACTACCCCTAAATGAGTGAGATCTTAGAATTAAAATGATGCATATGAAGTTAGAACAAGTCTTAAACTTAATTTGATTTCCTTTTCAGGACAAACGTTTTCCATAGGTACACAGACTTCAAAGTATAAAGGAAGCAAGTAGAGAAATACGAAGGCTCTGCAAATGTTTTCTTTATACGGTCTTTTTCAGAATTCATTACAGATTATATTACAGATTTTATTATTTATTATAATAGTATATAGAATTTATAATTCCATGCCTACTGATAATTTCAATCTTAACTCTGTTTATGTAAGGTAGAGCACCTAACAATGATAGTAGGTCCCTCGTTTCACTTTTAATCAAAAGAGCAACAATCATTAAGCCAATAGAAACAGTCTTAAATCATGCTGCCCAAGGAAAAATTTGGTATTTAAGAACAAAACAAATTAAAAAAAAGAAATCTTTAGGGAAAAGCTTGAATTTGAAAGAGTCAACTATTCTAAAACTTTCATTAAATACCATTTTAAATCTCCAGAATAATAAATTTATGCTCCGGGTCATCATTTTGCCTAATGTAGCACTTCCCACAAGTAATTAAGAGTTTTTGTTTTTTTTTAATGGGAAAGGATTTTACCAGTCAAATCTAATTACTGTGAATCAGAGAGACAAAATTTGTATATCCCTTTCTGTCCTGCCGTAATACTGATCTCCTTACCAAGTGGTAGCCAACAGCTACTTTAATCAGGAGCCTGATAATCTACTACTTCATGGCAAACAGAGCCTTAATGATTTGGGTGCTCTCTTCCTGCCAACGCTGTTCTGAGTGGTGAGAATACATTGAGGTTGTCACGGTTCGCGACACATTGATTAATCAGGTAATACACATTCTAAACACTTAGTGAAATGGACTGTGAAAAAACTATTTTACTGACTCAGGGGCAACAATTTGTCTTCTTCTACTTTAATGATGATGCCGTGTCTATGTCTTTACAGTCAATGATACTTAGAAATTACCTGAAATGGCTGGGTTTTATTGATTCAACACCACTTAGAGTCAGCTGGATTCTCCTAAAATTTTCAAAAATTAAACAAGAGATACTGACCAGTATTAGGCATACTAAGAGAGAGAGAAGAGAATGATAGAAAATATAGAAACTTTTAACCATATGTCCTAGACGGGATGATGGACAATGCTCATTTTGAACATAGCCAACTGGAAAATGATGAAAATCCCTTTCAAGGCAACAGAAAATAAATGTGCGTGGACACAATTTTCAATAAAATATTGTTGCCTTTCATTTGGCAGCATGAGAGCCAAGGAGACACTCAGGGAGTGCTCAGGAACAAAAGATATGTGCCTGATATATTATGCTGCCAAATTAGCAAGTAGTTAGACAGAAATACTGAAATCGCACCAGAAGAAGCAGTCCTCCCAGAAATTCCAAACATACAGTAAAACAAGTAAG
This sequence comes from Propithecus coquereli, assembly GCF_000956105.1. NCBI lineage: Eukaryota > Metazoa > Chordata > Mammalia > Primates > Indriidae > Propithecus > Propithecus coquereli. The sequence goes on along the minus strand of NW_012152951.1, from coordinate 1,739,203 downwards.
TGGAAGGTTGTGACATTCACTATATTTATAATTGCTCACTCCTATCTTAGAAATCCTAATAATTTCCTCAGGGGAACCTTCTGGAATCCCCCAGAGGTATATGTTTTCATAGCAGCCTATTTTCTTTTCCTGCACATAACATTCCCGGGATTCAGTAATTAATGTTTCCCTCCTCCGTTTAGCCCCATGAGGCCAGAGACCTCATGTCCCTTTGGTCCCCCCACACCTAGGGCCATGTGGGATACATCACAGGTGCTCCAAATACACTTTTTTAAAGAAGTGAATGATCTTCTCAACACATCAGCACTTTTCTTCATTTTCTAGTCTTTTCTTGGTGGTCACGTGCATTCTTTCTAGAGATTCCTCCTTTCTCTTCTGCTACCCCTCTGATGAGAATACAATAGCAGACAGTAGTAGCCCTGGAACAACACGGCATCCACAGAAAAGGGCCATGTCCCTCCCACACCTTTGTTCTCTGAACACGAAAATAGATCACTTGTTCCAGTGCATTCAGGCATCCACGATGGGCCCCGGAATACATAAGCAGCAATCTCAGGGGAATCTTACATCTCTGTCTGAAATCATCTTCAGAACAACACACTATACATTCTACCAGGCCCTCTATAGAGAAGTAAAGTGAGGCAGAAACCACAGATAGTAAACGGAGTAGCCACCAGGTGCCAGTTATTACAAAATCGCCCAGCATCCGGGACAGAGATGAAACAAATTTCCATTGAATTCTTTCATCCGTCTACCGTCTTGCTCACACTTTTCACCTTTTCACTTTGCAGCAACATTCTCTCCATCACCCCAACTAGTCCCTCGCACTGTCTCCCCCATAACAACTTCTGTAGCATCATTCCCAAGTTCTGTCTTTGCATTAATGTCACTGCAACAGACACCGTATTTCAGTCCTACCTGTGTCCCCAAATGGTGCGTCAGTGTCAGTGTGTGTGTTACGCCTGCCATCTATTAATACATTCATTTAAAGATTCTGCCCTTATTGTCAATTATAAAAGAAGAAAAACCAGATTTTCATCATAGGGGACATTTTGACAAATCTAGCAAGAGATTTCCTCTCACTCCATTTATTCAAACTTATTTCATTATCTCCCTTTTTTACTTGTAGCTTGTTCCCATCAACCATTAATTGCTTTTCTTCTTTTAGAAAGAAATATATAACGAATCATTGGTGTTACCATAAGCAGTGCTCTAAAAAATTACCTCCCCTTGCCACCAGTTATTTGGGACTCGAGATTGCAGTAATAACCTAGGAATGTTTTATAAAACAAAATGACTTTTGGAAATTACAAAAATAAAAAAAGTGTGTGTGCGTGTGCATATATATTCACATACATATATATTATATATATACACATATATATTATATGTAAAAATATCTCCAGTATGCTTACATGTATACAATTAGTTGTCTTAGTGTGGGGTCTTCCAAAGGCAGACCACAAAACAAGACTGAAATGTAAGTAGGATGTTTGGAAGATGGGAGGAGAGCAAGGAGGTGAGATACTGTGGCATAAGGCCAAAAATTAAGGCCCAATATTATGCATGTCTTGACATCTAGGAAAAATGGGAGGGCCTCGAATGGCCTGACTACGAGTTCCCTTCTCCGCTCTACTCCCACAGATATGGTCCCCTAGCCAAGCAGTCCTTATCACAGGGACCAGTCACAGTTGCTGCGAACCCCTGAGTAGCAGGCTTCAGTTACTCACCAGTCTGTGGGATTATTCCAACAAGACAGTCACCTCCTCCCACAGGAACTCGGGGACACCCCACTGTCTTAATAGTACAAAGCCTGCCGCCCACAGCCCTGGTGCCCACTCTGTTCCCGAGTGCTTGTGACCACGTGTGCCATGCAGTGTCCTCCTCCCCCATGCTGTGAGTCTATGTGACTGATACGCTGCTGTCGATCTCACCTATCCAGAGTTGGGTGTTATGCGTCTGGGTAGCCCCAAAATCCTAAGGTGGGAATTGCTCCCTCACCAATGGGGAGAGTAAGAGGCAGTTAAAACCGATACAGAAGGAAGTGCACGTAGGAAAATGTGCACTACCAAGCAAGTGACTGCTGGGGCTACCTGAGTAACTGCAGCTAAAACCCTCTGGAGAGTTCTGGGAGCCGGTTAGAAGCAGCCTCAGATAGACCCTCCCCAAGTGGTGAAAAGAGACGGCATCTACAAAAGCCAACTCTTGTCCATCACCGACTGAAGGCTGCTCCCAGGGACATTAATTCTCCCAAATCTCAGGCAATGTGGCTAAGCCAGCCAGAGAAAGCCCTCAAGCCAAGAAATGTTGAGGCTGGCAGGTGTTCTTGGCCTGAGGGCACGCCTGCCGCCAGTGGCTGCTACAGCGTGAAAGGGTGGTGGTCCATGTGACCAGAATCCTGTTTGTTCTTGATTTTCTCCACAAAATTCACTAATGTACATGCAGAATGACTCTGTCTTTAATACGGACAAAGTTCTATGCATGAAATGGGGATAAAGGAAAAACAGAAAAATATTAAAGGCCACGGTTTGATGGAGCACAGCGACAATGCATCTCTCTGACCTCTAGCGTTGAGGAATGAGGTGGTTCTCAGACTTTGGCACGTGTCAAAATCACCTGGAGGGACTGGGCCTCTACCCTAGAGTGTCTCAGGAAGTCGTCTGGGGTGAGGCCTGAGAATCTGCATTTCTATCCAGCTCCCTGGAGATGCTGGTGTTGCTGGCCCGGGGATCACCTTTGGCTCCAGGCCAAGGCTCCACTACAAATGGTCTCCAGACGGAGAGCTATAGAGGCCTGTGCTGAGTGATAAAGATGTGACGGAGTCACAGTGATCTCTCTTCACCAGTGGGAGGGGCCAGCAAAGTACGAGGGCACGTCCTAGAAGGAAAATCAACAGCTTTGTCTTTGCAGACTTCACTTAGAGGAGCGGAGGCGATGACATTTCCTTTATAATAGGTCAAGGTCAAGGGGCCGGTCAGGTAAAAACATGTACTTGAGGACGGCAGCTGAATGCTGAGTTCAGCCAAGGTCCTGGCGTCCACGACATCCTTCTCCATGGACAGAGGGACAAAGGCTTTCCAAAAAAGACAATATTGAGAAGGAAGTGGATTCAGGGTCACCGTTGCACAGGCAATAGTCGGGCACTTATCTGGTGAAAAGGGGGTGCCTTGCATTTCACTCCTTTATTCCTGAAAAGGCGGAAGAAACAGTCTATTGGAAACAGCCTGGTACCTTGGTTTCACAGAAATCCACCTGTTCATGAAAAGAGGACGGACCTGCCTAGTGCATTATCTTTTTGCCTCTTAATTCAAGTATGTGAGAAGAAGAAGTATGCGAGAGTCCTTATTCTTACGTGAAGAAAAGAAACAAGATCATTTTGTTCATGGTCAGAGTGTTTTGAAACATTGTTTTGGTTTCATTTTAAGCCCTACTAAGTTTTACTATTATCCCTACCAGTTTTCCTCACTTACTAGCTGAGTGCCTAAGTCCATTGCAATGTCCGTTTCGTTACATACTATAACATACATGCTCTAACCTACATGCCACAGGTTGCCATGATGGGGAAGGACACAATTGGGCTGGGCCAGTTCCACTGCAGCCTTCATCAGCCCCTTCCCTCCCCATACTCTGTCCTGCTCAGTTGTCATATCATCGTTTATTTCCTCTCTGCAGAGTTAAAGTGCATTATAAATCCTAACACTTTCATGCATTCACTGACTTAACAAATATTTATTTTTATTTGTTATATGACAGTAAGTGCTGGAGATACAAAAATGATGGGCAGTCCCTGCTGCTGCACAGCTCTCACTGTCCCCAAGAGATGGGCAAAGAGTCAGTTGAGTCTAGAGTGATAATGAGCTATGGTAGAGAAACCGGAGGGAGGAAGTTGGAAAGAGGAGGGGAGGCGGCTGGAAGGGTTTCCCCGAGAAGAGGGCAGCTGAGCTAGGTCTCCAGGGAGAAAGTGAGGAATCATCCGGGTAGAGAAGGAGGCGGCCAAGCAAAAGGAACAGCAAACACAGGGGTTCAGAGGCCAGAGAGAAGGATGAGTCTGAATCGCCAGAAAAGCGTCCAGAAAAGCAAGAGTGAGGGATGGGCCAAAGGAGCAGAGGACACCACAAAGCTAGCATTCTCAGAGTCCAACGAAAACACCAGTTTGAGAAGAAAGGAGGAGTCAAATCCAAGGAAGAAAGTAATGCAAAGATTAATGTGTTCATTGGCTATGTTGCGGATAATCTCAGCAAAAAGACTGTGAGGAAAACTGTAGCGGGGGCAGAAGTCAGTCTCTGACAACTTGAGAAATGAGCCAGAGTTGAAAGTCAACATGCTACATGATTCCTGTGGCCTGAAGTGCACCGCCGTCCCCCCACCTCCTGTGTTGTTGGGGGACTCGTGACGTTACCAGTAGCACATATGTGAAGCACAGAGGTGCCCTGCTGTTGGTTTATATCTAGTATTTGCAGGTATATCTCTTTACATCTATATTTTATATTTTGGACTGCATCTACGATCCTTACAATTTATGATCCCTTACTCGTTTATACTGCCAGTTTTTCCACTTCAGGGATATAATAGACCATCACCACCACTAACCCTGCCACCAATGCCTCCATATACTCTACTTTTACCTGTACCTCACACTTCACATTTTACGATTTGGGGCTTCATTTGGCATCCCGTACTTTGTTCCGTAGCAATCCTCCTCTTCCAAACATCTATATAAGGTTACACCAAGTACTTGCTCAATGTGATCAGGGACTCCCCCTTGTGGCAGACAGCGGCCCGACAGCCCCAAAGCCGTTCACAGACTCCTTTGCCTCCCTGCAATAGGCAGGCTACAGAGCTAGAGCGTTTCTCTCTCTAGACTTCCCAGTAGCCAGGCTGGGCATGTGATAAGTATAGCCAAGAAGATTTTGGTAGAAATCTTTGGGTAGGGATTTCCTTCCCAACTATAATTAAGGCAAAGCCTCATCAGGAAAAAGCCCTTATGCCCTGGTTCTTCCCAGCTGCAATGCAGCCCCTCCAGGGCAGCTGCCCTTGGCAGGCATGAGGATGTGCACCAATTGCTGAGAACATTGGGAAGGTCCCGATGCGCAGCCTGATTCCACTCTCAGATGAAGGGCAAAGGAAAGAAAGTCAAGGCGTGTATTTTGAATGACATTTGTAATGTTTATATAAAAGGGATGTCTGAACAGTGCTGTTTTAAAGGTATTTTAAGCACATCACTTCAACGTGTGACCAGAATAATGACGTATGGATTCTAAAGCACTCATTTGAGTGAATAAAAGTTTAGTTTTAAAAAGGAGAGGAGGCGTGTAATCATAATATAGGTTTATATGAATTTTTGAAAAATAGAGGTTGCCCAGCTACAGTGAGAAAAGCATAAACTAGAAGAACGACAATGAGTAGCCAGCCCACTGTGAGAACAAAAAAGCAATTCAGAAAGCCAGTGTTGAGACCTTTCTGTCCTAAAAACAGCCCTGGAGGAAGGAGTCCTGAGTTCAAGTCCCAAGTCTTACACCTACCAGCTGTGTGATGTTAGGCAAATCGTCTCGATGTCTCTGTGCCTCACTGTCTTCATCTGTAAAACAGAAATTAGCTCAACAAATACTTTCTTAGTTTCTACTGTGTGCCTTATTGTCCCAAGAAGAGCTGTAAATGAGACAGGCAACAGTCCCTGCCCACCTGGAGCTCACCGCCCAGCTGGAGGAGACAGACGGGAAGAGCTAACGTAAATATATCTGGTGCCATATAGTGAAAAGGGGTCCGGGGGAAAATAAAGCAGGGATAGGGTGAGCGGAGGGTAGGATTAGGAGCAAGGACTGCAATGGGCAAGAGGGAAGGCAGGAATCCGGAATCTGGAAGCTGGAAGCAGGAAGCAGGGAGCTGGAAACAGGAAGCAGAAAGCAGGAAGCAGGAAGCTGGAAACAGGAAGCAGGCTAAGTGGATATCTGGGGGTGAGGGGTGGGGAGCAGTGGGTTCAGACAGAAAACACTGTCAGAAAAAAGGCACGAGAGCATAGCATGTTCTAGAAATAGCCAGAAGTTCCATGAGGCCGGAGCACAGTGAGCACGGAGAGTTGAAAGGGATGAAGTCAGAGAGACAGTGGGGGTCATATTTTTTAATGACTCACAGGCCATCAAAAGGACTTTGGCTTTCACTCTGAGTGAACTGGAGAGTCACTAGAGGAGAGCGACAGGATGGAGTTTATGTTTAAAAGGACCATTCAGCCTGCTGCTTTGAGAACAGACTCCGGAAGGGCACTAGTTCTGAGGCCCTTACAACCATCCAGGCAGATGGGAGGATGTGGGCCTTTTCTGCCCCACCAATTTGCTGTGATGTAATGCTTATGAACCTAAGTCTCGAGACACTGCATGCATTTAAGATGTATTATTATTGCCAGTTTATGACTTTTATGCTAAAAACATGCTAGCAGGAAAAAAATATAGCCAACAAATGCAGCTGCATATTATGAGCTCACAGACAATGATAAAGATACACTTTTCAGCTCAATGTTTATGTTCCCCCAAAATCCATATATTGAAATCCAACCCTCAACATGATGGAATTAGGTGGTAGGGCCTGTGAGGGGGTAATTAGGTCATGTGGGTGCTGCCCCCATGAATGAGATAGTGCCCTGATTATAGGGACCCCAGAGGACTCTCTTGCCCTCTTCTGCCACGTGAAAAAATATGTAGAAGCCAGCCTTCTGAGACCTGAAAGGTCCTCACCAGGACTCAACCACACTGACACCAGATCGGGGACTTCCAGCCTCCAGAACTATGAGAAATAAATTCCTGTTGTTGATAAGCCAAAAAAATTTATGCTATTTTGTTACAGCAGCCCAAATTGACTAAGATAATCTATTTTTAAATTAATATAAAAATTATAAAGCAATTAAAAAAGACCTTTAGCAAAAATTCTAATATAATACATGTGTCTCTGTATTTTGAAGGGTCTCTTTAGGATGGGTAAACTGAATCTTAGATTGAAAATATATACCCTTTCTTATCTCCATCAGGATAATAATGAAGTGAAGGTTGTTATTTTGAGACAATTTCAGATATCTTATTCCCAGGTAATTCATTAATTAATATGTAAAATATTATTCTACATTCTAAACACTTGAAATGGCAGAACAGTCCCTTTTGAAATTAAAGCAAATGCGTTAACATGAAACATGCATATTCACTTAGATTAAAATTTTGGAAAAATATGTCACAGTTTCTGAGTAAACACGGTAGAATAAATGCATATGTTTATCTCTGCTTCCTTCTAAATTCCCACTAAAATGTTTTAAAAAAAAAGAAGTAACGAAGATACAAATACACAGAGCAAAGAGAGAAGACAGCAAATGAGATTTAAATAATTTGGGGAGGATGGAAAATAGATGGATGAATAGTAACTGGCTTAACGAAGCAAAAAAAGTTCAAACCTACGAGTCCACTGAGGTGATTAGCAGTAAGAAACACTCTGATGAGAAACACAGGACCTCACAAAAGCACAGAAATTGGAAGCAGGATGAATCTCAGAAAGCTGGCAGGGAGCAGCACTGTGTACCAGAGGGTTGGCTGACACAGGAGGACCCCTAAGTCCTCTCTGGCCATCAGGTGTACACATCAGAACCTATAACGTAGTCTCCGGAGAAAAAGAACCAGAGACAGACTCTGAACTTCAATGTATCAGTGGGGGACGAGGGTGGGAGGGAGGCATTGCAGGGAAAAGAGGGATGATTAATGGTAGACTCCAGCCCCTCCCCGCACTGGACCCTGGGAATGCAGACAGACAGGCTCACACCCCCAGGCAGGGGGTTCGGGTTTCCTCTGCGGAGAAAATAAATCAATAAACAAAATAGGTTACTTACGAACGATCAGAAGTCAGAACCTCTTATCTGTTTTGTTCTGGGTGCCCATAACCTAGAATAGCACCTGACACGTGGTAGGTGAAGAAACAGTTGCCTAGATATTTGGTGGCTGAATAAATGAATGAATGCATGAATCACCGAATCAATCCGCAATCCGCATGGCACCAGATTTCTCAGTGACAGCATGAGAAGCTAGAAGACAACTGAGCAAAGCCTTTTAAATTCTGAGTGAAAGTGATCTCCGACACGGAATTCTAGACTGAAATGAACTTTTATGAAGTGGGAAAATTAAATTACCTTGCTTTCATACGGTGGCGAGGTAGGATGAAGAAGTTTTCAGACATATAAAGGCTTAAAGAGTTTATCTTCCATGAATCTTCTACTGGGGGATGTGTCTACCAAAATGAGGAAGCGTACAAAAAAAAGGGTCTGAGATTCAAGAAACAGGAGTCCCCATTTAAGGGAGAGACTAGAGAGTTCCAGAATGATCCTGAAATGAAATTCTAGTCTGGCACCAAGGCAGCAGACAGAGAATGGCCAGTCCTGATTGCAGCAGGACAACAGGCGGGCTCCAAGAGGGGTGTTTTCTAGAAAAAGAAATTGAACTGATTGCTGGACTGTACTGAGTGGGGTTTCACAGTTCCTTTGAAGAATCTGGGGTACAATTCATGACAGCTATTCACAAAACCAAACAAACAGATATTAAGCAGGAAGGAAAAAAACAAGGAGAACAAAAAGAAGACGTAATCATAGTCTAGTACGCGGCTCAGCGGTCAATAATATTTATAAACTCATAATAATGTAACTGAATAGAGAATTAATTGAAATTGGCACAACTATGTTAGGGTAGTGGGAGAAGAGTGTGTGTGCGTCTCTGTCTGTCTTTTGATTTCCATCCTAGATGGAGAATAAAAGAACTTAATCTCTTTCTGTCAGCCACTAGCACCTGTCTAAGTGACATATATATCTTTTTCCCTAGGAAAAAGAAATTTAATATTGTTCTTTGGCTTTTTAACTACTTAATGGACTGTCCTTGGTAAAAAATAAAAATTCGCTTCAAAATAAGGCACAATAGCTTATCTCTCAAACGATGTGATTCATGTATGCGCAGAATTCAGGTGTTTGTAAATTATAAAGTTCAATTATTCGTAGTCATCGGTTCTCACCATCAGTGATCTGGAACACCACAGGCGATGACACTGGGGCAGCATTTGCTTTGAGTGTTCTACCGAGACACACAAGGGAACCCTCACCAACTGAGCTCGTCCTCTAGGCCAGGCTCTGCCTTACGTTACCTCGTTTAACCCTCCCCACCGGCCTGAGAGATCGAGGATGCCAGTGAGAAGGTGGGTCAATTTCCTAAGGTCACACAGTTAGGACGATGGTGTGGACTAAATGTCTGTGCCCCCCAAATTCACAGGCTGAAACCGAATCCCCAGTACAATGGCATTAAGAGGTGGGGCCTTTAGGAGGTGATTAGGCGATGAGGGCAGAACCCTCACGAACAGGATTCGTGCCCTAAGAGAAGAGGCCCGAGGGTGCTTGTTCACCCCTTGTGTTACGGGAGGATGGAGAACAAAGGCCCCATCTATGAAGAACAGGCCCTCAACAGACACCAAATCCGCCAGCCCCTGGGTCCTGGATTTCTTAGCCCCCAGAACCATGAGCAATAGATTTCTGTTGTTTACAAATTCCTCATGTGTCTCTTAAATTCCCCTCCACTCCCAGCACGTGGGTTCTAACTCAGGTCTGTCCTAATTTCTGGCCATAATGGTCCCCTGACTGGTTTCTCTGCCTTCAGTTTCTTCCCCTTTCAATCCAACCTCTGTACAGGGTGACGTTCACAGTAGACCCCAACCGATCAGACACAGATGCCAGGCCCATGGTGCCAGGCCAGGCACCCGCACTGCAGGCACCTGCTCAACCAGGTGTCCACCTCTGGTGTCTCCGGGAGAAGGGCTGGGGCCGAGGCAGAGCACCGGGACCCAGAGCTCCATCTCGCTCAGCACTGGAATGACTGCATGGCCACCCGGCTGCACATCAGCCCTGCCCACCTAGCCCCGTCATCTCTCCGGCGCCAGTGCTTCTTCAGGACTGTGTTACAGATCCTGCCACTCCGGCTAACCAGAGCAGGGCCTCAGAAAATCTCCGGAAATTAGACGATTGATGTGCATTGCCACAAACGCTGCTGAGCTGAACTTAGCACCTGCTTCCTACGGAAAGCCGGATGTTTGTACCCAAATCCAATTAGGTACCACCTGCATATCCACCCTCTCGGTGCCCAGGCTCTAAGATAAGAGCACACGTCTCCCGCAGCATAAATATCTGCTGAACGGATGAATGAAGCCATTAATAACCTTTGACTGTGTGCTAGAGTCAGTGCTGTGCTGGGAAGAATGTTTTCAAAAGAAAGGAAAATCACCGTTTTGAGTGAGTCGGGATAGAATCGTTTGGAGACAAATTCATTCTCTTCCTAGCGGACTTGCTCTTAATAAAACTCACGGTGAATGAGGTGGATGTGCTTGTTCCTTGGACCTTCCTGAAAGTACAAAATGATCCTGCAAGCATGACCTGCGCAGGGTGGGAGTAAAGAATGAATCTGTGCTGTAAGTGCAGGGAGGATGGGGACGCACACACACACATACACACACACACACACACACACACACACACACGCACACACAAGAAATAAAGAGAGCTGGGAGCTGGGGAGAGGGGAGCCGTCTGACTTGGTTAACTCCAACTTGGCAGAGTGAATAACGGGGCCCCAGTGTACTTTCACTGGGTGGTTTATGGTTTCACTTGGAACATGAAAGGGCTACTTTCTGGAGGTGGCACCAGAAGACACCGCCCTATCCTTTAAAGCTGGGCACAGACTCTCTGACCCACCCATGCAGACGGGGGCAGCTCTAACCTCCCTGACTCAGCAAGGACTCCATGCTGAAGAAAGCTCTCCGGGGGGGCTCTTTTCAAAATGGGCCTGGGCATGTGGCCCCCGTCTCCACACGTGGTTTGTTCTACATTCCTTGTTGCTTCTGCACAACTGACGTCACTGAGTCTGTCGTCACAGTCTGAAGGGATTCAGAGATCTCTGGGTTGGTCCCCACGTCTCAGGATGATATGAATACATGGCTTTCAAGCCAAATTCTATCACCCTCATGTCTCTTCAAGGGCCTTTGTCCCCAAAAGCCTGTCATTAGTGATCGCTCACTGCTTTCCTCTCGCAAGGCCCCCTGAATGTCTGGAAAGACCCCCTGCATTTCTCATAGAACACGCTGTGACTTATCCCTGTTTCCCATCTGGAGCCTAACTCCCAACATGGGGAGCACAGCTTACAGCTATGTGGCCTGGGACAATTTCCTAACCCCTCCGTGTCTTGGTTTCTCCTCCTGTAAAGCGGAACTATTAACAGTCCTACATGCTAATGCTGCCGTGAGAACTAAATGAAATCATACACAGAAAGCTAATAAAACCTGGCACATCGTAACAGCTCAGTAATTGCTAAACCTCCTCAGTTCTGGTAAGCTTGATAAAACACTCTCTGCATCACGGGGACTGGTGTCTGGGTGACTATTCTCTGTCTTAAATAAACAGCATTTTAAACCTAATTTGAACTGCTCATAAAATGGGAAAAACACGCAGGAAATCTGAATGCTAATGGGGAACTTTGCATATTTTGTCTGTGTCTCACCTGGGGATATTGGTGATAATAACTATGTGGATTACCTAAGGAGACTTTTTTTTTTTTTAAACTTGGTGCTCTTAAATCCTCTGCCGAGCTGAACAACACAACTTTACTTCTATGAAAGTTGGTTATACAAACTGGGTCATTTTTGTCATACCCAACTAAATCAGAGTCGAGGAAAAAACGCACTCAGGGCACGTAGCACCTACTCCATGAACTGAATGTTCTGCAAACCCAGATGCTGAAACGACCTGCTGTAACCCCTGAGACCAGTTTTAACTAGTAGCTGCTGAAACGACCTGCCGTGACCCTAAGACGAGTTTTACCTACCGCCATCACTCACCAATTGGAGCTTGCCAGCTTCCAGAAGCTTCTCTGGTGCCAGTAAGCTTTCTTTCCAAACAATACGTAACATTTCTCTTTCTAATAAAAATCCCAATCTTCTCTTTGTTCTTCAGACCTACCAAAGACCACCCTGGCCTGCGTGCGTGCCCCAAATTGCCATTCTGTGATCCCCAAATAAAAAATCTAATTTAGAGATTTGTCCCTATGTTTTATTTTGATTTCAACATATTTGGTGACAGAAGTGGGGTCTGAAACAGACTCACCTTGGCGAGATGGACGAGCCCTGGAACTACAGGGTGAAGTACCCACACAAGGACGCCTAAGCCCCCAGCTTCCATAGGTCACTCCTTTTCGCCCTGGGCAGTCTCTCTCTCTCTCTGATTGAACTCCCATTTTTTCTTTTGGTTCAGTTCAATTTTATGTGGAAATTGGTCTTTCTCCTCCCTCCTGGTTATGAGATCTCCCATTTTAGAGGGATTTTTTTCCCCCCACCTGGTTATGAGGTCTGGTTACAGGGATTTTTCCCTATTGGAGAAGGCTTATCGTGCTTCTTGGTAAGTACATACTTTATTTTCCAATTCATTTGTGTGCTTTAGAGTTTAATTTGGCTTTTGTGTATTCGGCATTAAACTGAATCACCTAGATAAATTTATTTACAAATGGGCTGCTCTCAAAATGCAAAGGCAAGCCAAGATAGCTCCCCTCTTCTGGGACCCCAGCTGCTACCATGCTCAAATATTATGGGGATCATTCAAACAAGTCTGTTTTTCTTTAAACTAAAAGACTGCAGCTACGAAATCATACAGTCCAAATAGGACGCGTATCTCAGTTGGTATCTTGAGGCTCCAAAACACATTCAGGACTCAAAAATTGCCTCACTGAGAAACACTGTCTTGAAGCTAGCTGAGACTCTTTCTGCTCCAAAGCCTTTCCCGCCCCTTCCTGAACCTCCTCATCTTTATCCTTCTCTAAGCTGAACTCTGTTTTTCTAAAACTCCTCAGCTATTCTGGCACACTGACGATTTAAGCAAAGACCTTAGAAACCAGAAGATACAAAAGAAAATCCTTTTGACTTTTGTACTATTTATTAAAAGCAAAAGATGAAATTCCCATACAAAAGACACCCTCCCTATACTGGAAGGAAAAGCAACAACACTCTTTTCTTCAAAAACGAGGGACTGAGGCCAGGAGAACACCATACAGACCCTTTGAGATTCCTCACCTGATTCAGTCGCATTTTCACAGTTAACAATTCTTTGTCCAATCCAGTCTATTGGTAACTGACTCAAACTGTTTTACCCAAAATTTGGTTCACAGCCTTCATAAGCTTACCTATTAAAGCAAATAAAAAAATCTTAAAGTTTATCTTTATCCTATTTTGTCAAAAATATAATTTGAATCCAACTATCTTCTTATAAACCAGTGAATTTATATTACTATGTTGTACTCATAACTAAATTTTTAATAAAAACTATGAGGCCATTTGTTTCTGTTTGTACATTTTTATGTTT
>NW_012152951.1:1723487-1724556 GCF_000956105.1 Propithecus coquereli | reverse complement strand
TTTTTTTTTTTAATTTTCCACCATCTTCTGAACTACAGCGTTTTCCTGTTTTATAGTTTCTGCCTCATTTCAAGCCAGAAGTGCTGTCTTCTTCACCCAAAATGATAACTACATTTCTAAAGGTAGAGTTTTCCTCTTAAAGCTTTTCAAATTCACTTCTCCAGGGCTTGGCTTTTTGCGCATCTTACTACATGTGATTCACAGGTCATAGAACATTGCTTTCTGTTCCTTTCTTCTCTCCTTGAAAAGATGCGTCTTTTTGCTTAACTAAATTGGTGGTTCTCTTCCTCAGATTTTTTATCATTTCCTGAAACTTTTTCTCAATTCTGACTCTCCTATTGTAGCCTGATGCTGGGAATGTTTGTCTGAAAGGCCTGAGAGAACAATGTTTCCTCCAGCAAAAATTTTGACTTTTCTTGATGTGTCTAAATTGTTCTATGTAACCAGACAATCTCACATGCTTTTACTTTTCATAAAGCCATACATTGCCCTGGTCAAGGTACTACATTATTCTTCCATAATATGGTATACGCTCATAACCTTAGACAAACTCTTCCAGTATCTAATTGAATTTAAGTATCTTTTCATGAGGTTCAACTTCCAGGTTATCCAAACAGGCTTCCTATAAAGAGAGAAAGTCATACTACAAGAGGTTTTTCTTTACTTTTTTAAGTAATTGGCCTACAAAGCAAAGATTTTGTGTTTTAAGATAGATAGTTTCTTAGACTTTCTGTTGTTTTTATTAGGTTTTTGACTATTTGGAAAAACTAAGTCATCTCTAATACAGGTCTAACTTACCTCTTTTTTTTTCTTTCTGAACTACGTAACTTTTAAAATTTGCTTTTGAAGTCTTTCAATTATCACTCTGATTAAATAAATGACTATTATTTCTCAATGACATGTAATTCTACTTTAATTAAATGTTTTAAGCCTTTGAACATCTTTGATAAACTTCCCCCAAATCAACTTCAATTGAGGTCTTTTTAGCCTAAAATTGACTTTGGGATTTTCAGTAGAGCCCCTAGAAAGCCTCAAAGATGTGTCTCTCATTAGGTTTATTTGACATGTT
>NW_012152951.1:1717979-1719713 GCF_000956105.1 Propithecus coquereli | reverse complement strand
AAAATAATCTTTTAAATGTTATACATGTCTCATTTTCCAAAAAAATACTCTTAAGGAAAATGAAGGAAACCTTACACAGTGTTCAAAATTTTGTAAAATCAATATTTTTCAGGTTGTGACAGCTTTTCTAAGAAACTAGCCCAAAGTTTGTACATATGAGTAGTATTATATTATAAAATCAAAATTTTTATGTGTAGACCTCCTAGCTTAGAATATGCCACTTTTGTTTAAAATGACATTCCAGTAACAGCCCAGCATAAACCAGTAGCAGCTGCAGCATAAATTCAGTAATGCTGAATTTTTGCTTTGGAGATGCATTTTTTTAAAAATCATTATTCATCTAAAGTTACATTTCTTTACAAAGTTTCCATTGATCTGTGGCTTTTTTCAGAGCGTTAAAAACCTCACAAAAGCAGGAGTGCTAACATTGACTGAAAAGATATGTGATATTAATAACTAATCTCTAAATTTTTTATTTAAAAAATTCTCCTATGTACAAATGTCACAAGACGTCATGCCTGCTTATTCAAATTCTTTGTTAATGTACATTCTCCCTTTAAGAAATGATTATAGATATGAATTTTCAACTTTCCAGGTTTAATTCATCCTCTTCCAATTAGAAAATCTTTTATATACTCACAAGCGCACAACTATAAACTCAAGTTTTGTTCTCACTGGTATATTACCATGTAAATCTCACTATGTGTCTATCTTGCAACGCACCATGGTAAAGTGTACCTCCAAAAATCTAGTACCATTGTGTAGACAAGCCAATAGGACTCAAATCCCAAAAAGCTGGCACTCTAGATTATAGTGGGGACGCAGTGGTAAAAGAGACAAGGCACAGACCTCATAGAACTACAATCTATTACATGAATAATATTCCCCAGACACAGAAAGCATAAACATTTTGCCATTCCCAAAGTGAATATGGTATGTTGGATGAACTCCCAGCTCAAAAACACAAAAATATGCCCACAAACTTCATGTGCAAATAGTAACGCTATGTTGACAAATATAAACACGTAGGATGCGGGTATCCAACTGAAATAACAAAGTACCAATTATATTATAAAATACATACTATAGCATTAAATGATACATTCTAAATACCAAATTTGGGGATCACACATCATATTCCATAGAGTAAGGAAACGAGATATAATCCCCAGAAACAATATACAGCATGTGAATATTCCTCTAAAGACGGCATTCCAGCTGGAGTTCCAGCAACCGGTGAGAGACTTTAATCATTTGCAAAATTAATGGTCTCTTTACAACCTCAACTTCTTGGAATGCTACAGTTTAAAAATCACACATTAGAGAATTTCAGCATGTTTTACAGTAACAGCAATAACTAACTAGCAAGATAACGGAAATTATTTTACAATAACTGCAAAAGCACAGGTTGTGCCCTAGAAAATTATCTTTAGAAATAATTATGCCCATGGATATGAATGTTCCCAAGAATTACTGATTATCCACAGCATGTACAAATCATTCTTAGTACTTGATGAAAAATAATAATAAATTTTTTTTAATCTCAAAGTGTAGAAAAGATGGACTTCACTGCTCTGGACAAGCTAACTTCCTAACTGTGTACAAATAAATACACTACAGCAATAACCATCTTTGTAATGGCAAAGGAAACTATAAAACAAGGCATCAGGAAAGAAAAACACTTAATTCTTAAGTCTGCCCAAAGCATCAGTGGCTCTTTAAGGGATTTCTTTT
>NW_012152951.1:1714589-1717713 GCF_000956105.1 Propithecus coquereli | reverse complement strand
AATTATGATTTTTATGACTTTTATTTAAAATACTGTTGGTTCTTTAATGTTTAGTAAAGTATATTCTTTTACGAAGAGAGGTAAAAAAGCATTTACCTATAGACTGGACTGCATTCTCAATTCTTCTACATTCCTCCAATTCAGTTTTTTCCCATGAAATTACTAAAAACAGGAATCGCTCTTTCCTAAAGACCTATAAGCTAAAGCTAGACAACTTGACATAAATTTCAAAAGACAAGCCTCCTGCCTAATGCATGGACCACACAGAGAGTTCACCAACTGCCTGATGCTATAACCAGAGACATTCGAACTGCAAATTGCCAACTTCACACTGGCGACAGCTTTTCCCAAGACCTTGGAAACAAGACTCCATATCATAAGACTCATACTTCACTTCATGCTTACCTTTTCCACTTGAAAGAACCTGATATGAAAAGCAATTCCTTTAATCCACCTAGTAGATAACATTAACAACGTTCCTAACACAACCTTTTGTTTGAACGCACGAATGATTAAAGTTGGCATTCTCTGCTTTAATTCAACCCCGTTGTCAAATGCTACTTAATAGCTACAACAGGGCTCAGCCAATTTCCCCCAAGGTCTTTTGATTTGTTTAGTTGGTTACCCTTATGCATGGGCTCTTGGTTCAAAAATCATACAACTAAATTCATTATATTGTTGCCAATCTTATTTTTTTTTTGTATTGAGCTCTGTTCTTGTTGTCTGTCTAATCTTTATAAAGCCAGTTCTCTCAATAGGATGATGTTAGCACAACACTTTGAGATGATTATTAATACCTATGGGACTAATAAGATAAAACTCAGGCCGGGCACAGTAGCTCACACCTGTAATCCCAGTATTTTGCAAAGCAAAGGTGGGAGGATCACCTGGGGCCAGGAGTTCAAGACCAGCCTGTGCAAGACTCGATGTCTACAAAAAATGAAAAAATTAGGCATGGTAGCGCACGCCTGTAGTCCTAGCTACTTGGGAGGCTGAGGTAGGAAGATCACTTGAGCCCAGGAGTTTGAGGCTGCAGTGAGCTATGATCATGCCACTGCACTCCAGCCTGGGCAACAGAGCAAGACCCAGTCTCTATTAAACAACAACAACAAAAAAATGGGGGGTGGGCCAGACAAGGTGGCTCACACCTATAATCCTTGCACTTTGAAAGGCCGAGGCAGGAGGATTGCTTCAGCCCAAGAGCTCAAGACCAGCCTAGGCAATAGCAAGACCCCATCTCTACAAAAAAAATAATCAAGAAAAAACTTAGCTGGGTGTGGTAGTGCACACCTGTAGTCCCAGCTACTCGAGAGGCTGAAGCCAGGAGTTTGAGGTTGCTGTGAGCTATGATGATGCCACTGCACTCTAGCCCCAGCAACAGAGTGACACCCTGTCTCAAACAAAAACAAACAAACAAAACAGATGAAACTCAGTGCTGAACTCCAGAAAAACCTTACCTGAAAAACTTTTTCCTCTGGCCTCTTTGTTACTCAAATATGACTCAAGTCCCTGACACAGACTCCCTTACCTCCCTCCCCTCCTCAACATGGAACAGAGACAACCAGGACAGTTCCACCCTGACACAGAGGGCTAAAAAAGCCTAACTTGAAGACAGTTGATTAGCAATGCTTTCAGAGAACGATCTTGATCAAAAGGGGGAAATGTGAAAATTAATTATACAAATTGGATCATTCTTGTCATACCCAACTAAATCAGTTAAGAGGGAAAGGGAGAAAATTCTTCAGGGCACATAGCACCTGCTCCAAGAACTGAATTTTCCACAAGCCCAGATGCTGAAATGACCTACTGTAACCTTAAGACCAGTTTTACCTGGTAGTCGATAAAACTACCTGCCAGGTCGCTAAGACTAGTTTTACCTAGCGCTATTATCACCAATCAGAGCTTGCCAGCTCCCAAAAGCTTCTCTGGTGTTAATGATCTTTCTTTCAAAACAATATGTACCATTTCTCTTTCTAATAAAACCCCCAACCTTCTCTTTGTTCTTCGACCATACCAAAAACCACCCTGGGCTGTGTGTATGCTCCAAACTGCAATTCTGTGAATCCCAAATAAGACATTTAATTTAGCAATTCCTCTCTGTATTTTGACTTTTACATGACTTTGACATTTGACAGTAGTGTAGGTATTTGTATAACACAGACTCAACACTCCCTAGAACTGTGTGGACCTTCCAACGAGGAAAGGAAGAACTTAAATTAGCTCCTGGTGCCAACAAGGGGCTCTGGCTCCACCCACCTTAGAGCAATTTGAATGGGGTATTAGTACAGAATTCAGGATGACAATGCCCATGGCTTTCATAATAATAAGACATAGAAAATTACTCCACAACTCTTGCAGGCAGAGGGATGCTGATTTTTAGCCACTTTTGTAATAGTTAATCAGATATAAAACTTTGCCTCGATGTCTTAAGGCTATTCATGGACTCAAAGAGTTTTCAAAACTCCTGTGCACTGGCTATACTCTCTGTGTGTTCCAGACCTCTTGGAAAGACATCCTCCGTACCCCTACCCCAGAACTTCCCTGCCTGTGTGAGTAATAAACCTTTCTGTGATCATACCAAAGGACTACTGTCATGAGTTTCAGCACTACAACCTAACCTTGGGAGGGAGCTCCCCTATGTCACAGTGGAATTGCTACAAAAGCCATTATTAAAGGTATTAAATAGCATCTCATTGTGGTTTTGATTTGCATTTTTCTAATCACTAATGATGTCAAGTATTTTTTTTCATTTAGACATCCATGTATTTTCTTTGGTGAAGTGTTTATTCAAATTTTCCCATTTTTAAACTGGGCTGTCTTCCTTTCATTGAATTGCAAGAGTTCTTTATATATTCTGGATACAAGTCTTTTATCAGAGATATGATTTACAAATATTTTCTCCCAGTCTATAGCTTATCTTTTTATATTCTTAATGGTGTATATTAAAGAATGAAATTTTTAATTTTGGTAAAATACAATTTATCAATATTTTCTTTTATTGATCATGCTTTTGGTACTGTGTCTAAGAACTCTACCTCATCCAAGGTGATAAAATTTTTCTCCTAAAGATGTTTTCTTCTAAAAGTTTTAAGGCTATAGCTTTTAAGTCTGTGATCCATGCTGA
>NW_012152951.1:1683763-1712487 GCF_000956105.1 Propithecus coquereli | reverse complement strand
AGAACTCTTGCCCCCTTAACCCACAGAGCAGCTGAAGACTAGTGACTCTCAAAGGGACCACTGCGCCTGGCAGAAGAGGAGATTTATTTACTTCCTTTTGCTCTCCTCATATCCCTTCTGCTGTGCCCGAGCCTCCTGTCTCACCAATCCTGCTGGTAACACCTAATTTTCCAAAGTGTTTGTGTTTCTCCCTAACCACCCCTTGCAGAAAATCTCCTTCAGCCCTCCCACCAGGCAGTCAGGTTTTTTTTCCTTCTTTCAAATTTATCCTAATGCCTGCTGGCCCAAGGAAAATGTCTACTAAGGGGACAGTGAACTCAAACATAAGGCCAGGCAACACTACAACCCTACGGCAACCTTGATTTATGTCGCATTGGAACCGCCTTCGCTTTGACATGCATGTGTGAATGGTATTGTCTGCCAAATGTTGTCCCTCAAGTCATAAAAAGAAACATCCCAGCCTCTTTGTTAAGAGAAGGGCTGTCAAGGAAGTCACGGAGTTATACGAGTGAGACAGAAAATAAAATTCCACCTCTAGCAATTTCCACAATGATAGGTGGGCCACTCAGACACCATTTCTTCATGAACTCCTGCCCTCACCCTCCACCCACCTCACAAAGTGAAGAGAAGAGAAAGGCATGTCTTTGTGTCCTGCAAGCTCTCCCTGGCTCTCCTGTCCATGTGTAAATGTCCCCTTCAAAGCCCAGGAGTGACTGGAGTCCATGCTCTGAAGCCCTCCCTGGGTCAGTCAGCCCAGATAATTGTGCCTGACAGCTTTTCCAGATCAGAGCAGCCACAGAAGTGACACAGGACCCAGAAAATGACGGCGCTGAATAATGCCAACCTGGGAAGCAACAGTGAAACCCATTTCCAAGCAAGGAAAGCAAGGAGAAAAAGCGAGTGACACCAGAGAAGAAACGGAGGAAAAACCCCTCTCTAAGTCTTAAAAGAGAAGGGTTACAATTAAGACCGAATTAGGAAGTAGAAAAAGAAGCAGAATGCGAGATTTAAAGCCTCATATCAAAGCATTTCGGAAACCAGGCTCAAGACAACTTTAAAGCATTCTGAATTTTTAAAATCAGGACACATATTAGTATCATTACTTCAAAAAGCAAGGAAGCAAAGACACAGATGTGAAAAAGCTTTTACTGCTCTCGGAAGTAAAAATCCAATAGCCTTCGTCTATTTGGGGCGTGAAGTAGAGAGGAATGAGGTAAGAGGGTAAAAATCAGCTATTCTAGAGTTACGATTAGTTAGAAGGTCCTTTTTCCAAGCTCTAGTTCTCACTCATCTTGAATTTTCTGA
The DNA here is from genome assembly GCF_000956105.1 of Propithecus coquereli. Taxonomy (NCBI): domain Eukaryota; kingdom Metazoa; phylum Chordata; class Mammalia; order Primates; family Indriidae; genus Propithecus; species Propithecus coquereli. Next base: position 1,711,182 of record NW_012152951.1, on the reverse strand, counting down.
AGCCTGCCGTTATGATCCCAGTGTAAACATATATGACAAAAAATGTCGAATAAAACATTATTACATCTTTCAGTATAAGACAGTAGAGAGTAAGCAGTATCCAGTTTTCCCTCATCTAGACTATTTACACTCTTAGGAGTGGACGTAAGTCTACCCAAAATGACAAGCGCACATTCGGGTAGCAACAGATGTGCTGTTTCAGAAACTTGTCTGGTTCGGGGAAGAAATACTATTAACGAGAGCGAATATGGAATCGCATGGAGGAATTACCAGCAGCTGATGTAAATCTCCACCTCGGAAACACAGCAGGTCTAGGGAGAAAAAACTAGGGAGGCTTTGACTTTCTTCCCACTGTCTGCCTTTCTTTACCTAAGAACAGAGAGCCTGCCCCAACCAGAAAACCAGGTAGCTTCTCCCACACAGGAAGGGACCTGCTTCCTGAGGTAGGAGGGGCTGTCTGGGTGCTGTTGGACAAAGCACTCATTCATTCTTTTCCTACGTCTTCTTGAGGTTACACTTTGGTTCTATTGTATTGTATCAATCACTGAAGGAATAAAAGGGAATAGGAAAGGGAATTGATCAATCATTACACACTGGGACGTGAAGGGTGGATACCAGGAAAGCCCGGTGTCCCCAGCCCTCTTGGGGTTTTGGGGGACATCTGTCACGCACCCTTCCTGGCAGCAGCAGAAGGCCAGGGGGATCAGGATCACCCAGGAATGAATACAATGTGCTTTCTGACAGCCATGAAACCAAGAAACGAGAGCAAGAGAGAGCTCTGGGGTCTGGTATCCAAAAACTCAAATTAGTAAATTTTGGTATGTCTATTTTATCCCAATTTTTAAAAATAATCTCAAATTTTAAAAATTTAGACATTTGTTTAAAGGCTATATGGGGAATCTTTAAGCCCCCAGGGTGGATGGCAAGGAGTCCTAAAGCCTCTGGTCTGATGAACACAGTGTCAAAGAGTGGAATCCTCATTTGGGACTATCTAAATTAAAAACAAACAAAAAAAGATCATAAAACTTATGAAAAGATTCCATACTGTAGGAGGAGATTATTGTTCTTAAATGCAGAGAAAAATCATACTTTTGAACAACACTGACGACAAGAAACAGAGGAAATATTCAGAAAGCATTTGCTTCATGTTCTCAATGAAATATAAGAAAACATGGAATAAGAAATGGAAAAGCGAGATTTAAAAGGTTAGTTAGATGCTTTCTGAGATGTAAACTGATACGATAAGGTACAGGCTGAAAGAAGAAAAAAACTGTAGAGAATAAAAAGGTTTTTAGATACAGCAAAGCAGAGAATTGACACTACAGCAGAATAACTCAGTAGCATAAAGGACAAATCTGAGAAGCCATCCTGGAGGGTAGAGGAAAAAGACAAAGAAAACTAAAACATGAAAGAGAAATGAAGTTGCTTACATAGGGAGATGGTGGTGAGGAGGATAGAGAATGATAGTTATGGAAGATAGAAAATGATCTGTTTCACAAAATGCAACCAGAATGTGTGGAACACACAAGATAATCAAAGATAGACTACACATTTTTTTCCTGAATTTAAAAATATTCAAGACAGGTGATTAAAAAGGCCCAGAGACAAAATTACTCAAAAAAGACCATTGTGTCGACATAACACTGTGAATATTTTAAATATAAATAAAAAATAACGTCCGTTGCCAGTAAAACAAATAATCAAATGAATTACTTTTGAAAAAAACAAAAGAAAGACTGCCTTTGTTTCTCTTTCTGAGCCCTAAATGTCAGAAAACAAAGGAACAATGTCTACAAAAGTTTTCAAAAGAAAAAAAGTGAAGATGGGATCCAATAATTCAGAACTCAGCGTTATCCAGAAAAATAAGCATTATGTCCTCAAAATAAAAGTCATGAGCCACCAAAAAAAAAAGAATTTTGTCCTCAAATATCTGGTGTCAAAAAGACTGTTACCCACATTCCAGGGTTAAACATATGAGAAGAAGACATATACCAACTGGCAATGAAGGGAGTAAAAACCAAGAACTGAAGAAATGGAAAGGGGATTTAAAATGAAAAATTTCAAGCATTAACAAGAGAATTTAAATTGTTTTAAATGAGGGATGTATACTTATAGCAGGAGAGTAGACATAAACACATTCAAAAGCAGAATTGATAAAGAAAAATAGATATAAGGGATATGGCAACAGGAAGATTGAAAACTTCTGTCAATGAAATAACCACAAACACAAGTAAATGTTAACTAAAGTCTAAAATTAATTTAAATGCATAGTAAATAAAAGTTTTACAATTTTGCTATATATATAAGCCTCTTATAAATCAATAAGAGAATATCTTGAAGAAAACATAGGCAAGGATATGAAAATCCAATTTACAAAAGAAAAAATATGAATGGCCAACAAATAGCTTAAAAATTAAACACAATGGTCAACAAATAAATACAAGTTAAGACATCAATTTTTCATCTTTAAGATGAAATCAGAAAAAGTGGGAAAACTATTATAATACACAGTTCTGGAAAGAGTTTGGGTCAACAGTCATCCTCTTATACCACTAAAAGGGGTATAAATTGGAACAACTATTGTCAGAAATTATTGAGCAAGTCATAGCTACATTTTAAAATTTCACATACTCTTTGACACAATCCCTCCACTTCTAGGAATTTATCTGAATAATCCGAAATGTGTACAAGGCTCTAAAGTCAAGTATAAAAATGGAAAGCATAAATAAATTAGAATACATCCATACATTCCAATACTGTGCTCTAAAAATTGTGTTGCAGAAGAATACTAATGGCATGGAGGAAAGTTCAGGTATAGTTAAAAATAAAGTTACCAACCCATGTCAAAATATACACAGCAAGATTACTAGATATATGCATATATAAGATATTGAAAAGGTAACAAAATATGAATAGTGGTACAATATGAATCTTTTGGGTGTTGAAATGACAGTCGATTTCCCTTTTCTTTGTGTTCACCTAAAAACATATGATAAAACCTCTGCCATGACTCTCTCTAAAATAATGTGAGTTGGGACATAGCACAGTTGATGTCTGCACTCTGCCTAACTCCAGTTTTCAAAGAGGTACAAGGCAAAATCCTTCTGCAGGGAGAAAGGAAGGGGAAGGGAAGGCCATTAAGAGAAATAGCAGGCAAACCTCTCTAAGAAAATGGAGAAGTGGAGGTGAGGTCCCCACACCTCTGGTAAACTCAGAATCCAATGGCCTCAGATAGGGCAATGGAATAGACACCAACTAACCAAACATTCAAACAATAGCTTCTGTTCTCAGGAAGTCTCATCCAGCCACAGTATCTGGAATCTTCGCCATGGATGTTTAAGCCAGCATGGACAACTGCTACTAAAAGTTACCAAACCTAGATAGTTCCCATAGGGGTCTCTGGAACTCCAAATCAGCTAGTTACATAGGTTTGTGTGGGGCATTTCGTTAACCTCACAATAATCCAACCCTTCATTTCTAATGATGATCAGATATTTGAGAACTCACTTATGACATTATGGCATGGTTCTATTGGATTTCTTTCATAATCAAAAGTGAAATTAATATTATTTAAGAAAAAAATTCCAACCACTTGGAAATTGAAAGGCACTCTCCTAAATAACTATGGAGATAAAAAAGTTTTCAATGTAACTATGAACAATTTAGAACATATTTTTTAAAATCTAAACATTATGTATCCAAAGCTAAGAAATGAGTCCAAAGCTGCATTCAAAGGAAAATTCATAGTATAAAATATTTCTATTATTTTAAATAAAGGAAAAACTACATAAATAAATCAAGCCTTCACTTCAAGATATTAATCTGGGGAAAAAAAGAGAATACTTTAAAAGGTAAAAGTAACACAAAGAAAATAGAACATGGAAATGTATCTGAATTGAGAAATAAATCCAAGAACTGGTCATTTGAAAGAGAAGAAAAGCAATAAAAGATTTTGATAAAGCTTATTAGAAAGAAAAAGAATCCACTGTAATGAGATTGCATTTTAAAAACTATTAGTATATTTTTCTTTTTTGTCTTTCTAAGAACATGACCTTCCCTAGCCAATTTGAAACATATTTGGGGAGAGGAGGGAGAGCTTAAGACTTTTCACTGGAAGAATGCAAAGAAAAAGAATAAGGTAGACTTTAGACAAGCAAAATGGAATTTGCTGCAGCCTCAAGAGAAGATTTTCCAAATTGTCTCATTCTCCCACTTAAGCACATTAACCACCTTATCTGGAGGAAGACACAGACCCTTGAGTTTTCGCAGTCCTTCTCTTCTGGTCTCACAATTTACCTGAAGGTTTGCATTATGGCAAAGAAAATATGCGGCAGAGAAAAGCCTGAACATTTCTGGAATTGAATAAGTAGGGGGAGAAGAGAGAGACAGGAAGAGTACAGTTTTGGCTTGGAGAGAGAAAAGGGGGAGCAATAAAAAGTAGTAATAGGGGTAATAACAAGGACAGAGGGGGCTTTGCTTCCTTCAGTTAGGATTCTGGAAATTGATCAGCTCTTGGGCAGTCCCCCATCCTGAAATAACTTAGAGAAGGGGCAAGTAGAGTGACACCCTGATATTTAAGTTTCCTGTACCAACCTTGGTTCTTGTATATTTAGGGGAGGCCGTGAAATAGCTAAGGGACTGGCCATGAGCTAGCAAGCTGGAGCTGAGTGAGACGGTGTCATAGCAAATGTTGCAGAGTGACAACCCAAGACAAGACCAAAGGAGAATCTTATTCAGATCCCTGAGTGGGATCCCATCAGTGGGATCTCACATAAGGCCAAGACAGCCAGGGAGCACAAGCAGGTGCAATGAATCACAAGCTGCAGATCTCATAGTTGGCCATCAACAGGGTGCTTGGCCACCAGATGTAAAAGGGACAACATCACTCTGAAGATTAGAGGAGTTAAGGGATAGGCCATGAACCCCATCTCTGAACTCTACCAGCACATTATCTAAGGCCCTCTCCCTCATATACCTGGATGTCATCTTAGTGAGAAGAGGTGGTAGAAGCAATCTGAGAATCCAGGCATTTGTTCCCAGAGAGAATAAATATCACCAGAAAGAGTTGCTTAAATTGTCACATCTAAGTTTTCATGTGGATCAAACATTTTGATCATACACACACACACACACACACACACACACACACACACACACCATCTTTCCCAGCACCTGTGACAGGCTACACAGCAGGGAACTTGAGAATGTGGGATTCTGAATCCGCATAGCTTAGGTTTGAATTCTGGCTCTACAATTTGTTAACTCTGTGACTTTGGGCCATTTACTTAATTGCTTTGTGCCTCCATTTCTTCATCTATACACTCAGGATAATAGTTTCTCTTAGTATTTTTTTTAAGGATTAACCGAGTTAAATGTAAAGTGCTGAGATCAGTCCATAGGAAGAGTTCTTTAAGTGTTAGCTCTCCTTATCCCTAAGACCATCATTACCTAGAGTGTGGGCTCATGGAGGAAGATCAGAGCAACTACAGAAAAATTAAGAAATTGCAATTGTTTTACATAACCAAATAGATTGGGGATTAAAATTCGCACCTCTGTTCCAAAAAAAATCAAAATCATAAATGACAAAGGGAACACAAAATATACAAAAAGACAAAGGCTTTTACAAACACAGGAGAACAGTATAAATTTTTAAATTGCAATAAAATGGGCCACATTTAGAAAAAAATGAATTACCTATATTAGCTCAAGAAGTATACCAAGTAGAAAAGAAGTATGACAAAAGGAACTGAAAAATTCATCAAAGGATTGCCTCCAAAACGACCAGGGATCAAATCATTTAATGAGTACATTCTTTCAAACTTTCCCATGGGGCAATCCTAGAAATGTACAATAGTCACAGGGCTTGAGAAAAGATGGGATGCTCCCCAGCCCATCTCCCAAACCCGAGAAAAAAAAGAAAATTATAGTCCAATATTTTTCTCAAAAGCTTTTGTTACTCTAGGATTTCTTAGTGCCTCTAATATGCTGTGAAATTCCAATGAGGGAAATGTGGCAGGCACTTCCAGACCCTTCTTGGAGCCATGCTGGAGCCACATAAAAGAGATCCTTGAGTCATGTAATCCAAGAGTCAGGAATATACAGAAGGGTACACAGAGAAAAAGGGATTCACAAGAGATAAAAAGAGGAAAAGAGGCCGGGCGCGGTGGCTCACGCCTGTAATCCTGGCACTCTGGGAGGCCGAGGCGGGCGGATTGTTTGAGCTCAGGAGTTCGAAACCAGCCTGAGCAAGAGGGAGACCCCGTCTCTACTAAAAAATAGAAAGAAATTAATTGGACAACTAAAAATATATAGAAAAAATTAGCCGGGCATGGTGGCGCATGCCTGTAGTCCCAGCTACTCGGGAGGCTGAGACAGAAGGATTGCTTGAGCCCAGGAGTTTGAGGTTGCTGTGAGCTAGGACGCCACGGCACTCTAGCCCGGGCAACACAGTGAGACTCTGTCTCAAAAAAAAAAAAAAAAAAAAAGAGGAAAAGAGGCAGTGTACAAGATTGCAACAATAACATTCTGCCGCTGAACACATAAATTGATTCAACCCTTCAAGGAAGCAATTGGTGATATGACTTAGAACCTAGTATGTACATACTCTTTGACTTTATGATCCAACTTCCTTCAGTCCGTTCTGGGTAATTAATTTGAAATGAAGACAAAGATTTATATCCAAGGATGGATTTACTAGAATTACTGATAACAAACAAAACAAAGTGGAAACAAGCCAACGCTAAAGGTCTAAAAACAGAAAGAGGTGAATTGATGAATCAAATTATGCAACAATCAAAAGCAATGTTTTGGAAAAAAAAATTTAATGACAGGTACAGGTCTATGATTTTTTTAGGGAAAAAGGCAAACTACAAAATATATTGTTAACTATATTTTTAAAATATATGTATATAGGAAATACTACTGCAAAAATATAGACCAAAACCAACCTGAATATGGTCTCTGGGTGGTAGAACCCTGAATGAATATTATTTTCTTTTATATATTTCTCCTATTGTCTAACTTTCTACACAAAGCTGTATTACTTTTATAATCAGAAAAGAATTATAAAAACCAAATAATTATTGCACATGGATAAATATTCATATGAATGATAAAAAAAAATGTTAAGTCTCCGTTCACTAAGCACAAAAACATACACAGCACAGGAAGAATTCAGTCCTCCAAACCTGAATCCTAACACTGGTGCACTTTAAAGCGTAGAAAACAAAAAGCAAACCAACCAAATCCCTCAATAAAGACAGGCTGAGCTGCTTCTCTCGGGGGTTTTCAACACACTATTATCGAGAGGAGAACTCAGCACCCACTTTTGAAGTGCAGCTGTTATATCTCTCTCGGTTCGAAGAACAAGCTCATCCAGGAACAGGCTTGAAAAAGCTGATAGAGTGCGAAGGGGTCCCCCACCCTCTCTCTTTCTCTCTCTCTCTCTCACACACACACACACACACACACACACACACACTCACACTCAAACTCGCGCTCACTCAATCGTGTCAACCGTGTCGTCCCAGGCAGACCACTGGAAGCGAGTCCAATTGGTGCAGCCCGCGGTCCCCAAGCCCCCGCCCGTCCTCCCGCCGCTGGGCGCCGCCGTACCTGTTCGTGGTGGGCGGTGCCGGGGTCGCGGGGCTCCGGAGGGTCCTCAGCGCCGCGGGGGTGCCGTGGGTGGCCTCCCTGCTTTCCTCCACCGAGAGCCTGCACAGCCAGGGAGAAAACTTAAGTTGCTACACCGCGCGGGGGGCCGCTGGCTGGCAGGCGGGGCGTCGCGCTCCAAGCCGGGCGTAGTGGAGCATCCTCGCGCTCCCGGGCCCGGGGCCAGGTCCCAAAGCCCGGATTGGAAGAGCCTCAGGGCGGGAAGGAAGACAAACCGAGGAACGGAATGGAGAGCCCGGGATTCTGCTGGGGAACCCGACGGCAGGTCCCGCTCCGCAGCTCCGTCGCCCACAGCGACGTGCACTGGAGCCCTTGTCACCCTGACCAGCCCCTCTTCACCTCAGCGGCTGCGGGCTGCTTCAGGTGTCGCCTCTCTGCAGCCCCCGCCTCCACCCCACCTTCTGGCCGCCGCCACCCCCCGTTGGCTCGTCCCTCAGTGGCCGAAAGTCCGCGCGCCCAAGTCGAGGCGACCGGCGGCTGGGGTCCCCGGGTCGCACGGCGGGGCGCACGGCGGGGCACACGGCGGGGCGCGGGAGTTGCGGGCGCCGGGGGTCCGGGGGTTACCTGGAGGCGGCGGGCGCGTAGTTCGGGCACCAGAGCAGGCGCAGCAGCAGCAGCAGCAGCAGGCTGGCGAGCAGGGCGAGCAGCGCGCCCCCCGGCCGCATCCTGAGCCCCAGGCGCGGCCGCCGCCGCTGCTGCCAGGGCGAAGCGCAGCCCGGGCGGCCACGACTGGCCGCCGCCGCCGCCGCCGCTGCCACCGCGGCCGCAGCCCCGCACACCCCCAGGGTTCCCGGGCGGCGGCGAGGGGCGACGACAGCGCGCGGCGCGGGCCCGCACAGCCGGGGCTCCCCGAGTCAGCGCAGCCCGCGCGGTCTCGGCGGGGAGAGGAAGCAGCCGCGTCCCGGCTCGCCCGCCGCTCCCACCCAGCCCCGGCCGGCGGAGCTCGGAGCCCGGCGCTCGGCTGGCAGATGACGATTCGCCCGGCTCGCCACCTGGCCTCCCGGAGGCGCTCGGAGCTGCTGCGGGCTCTGGTCGCCGCCGCCGCCGCCGCTGCCACCGCCGCCGCCGCGCGGGGTCACCTGAAGGTTGGGGCGCGGGAGCTCAACTCCGTGCTGATTGGGCTCCAACTTTTCTGCGCCCTCACCTCGTCCTGAGCGGCCGCGTGTCTCCTGGGAAGCCCACACGGCCCCCCCGCCAGTCAGTCACACCGCACCTCGGTCCACAGAGCGCGAGCGCTTGGAGGGGCGGAAGGGGACAGGAGAAAGGGCCCACTTCAAAAACTTTCAAAACTGTGGAGTCCCTCTGCTGGAGCCTCCCCCACAGAAAGGCTGCTCGGGACTTGGGAGCTGTTGGGTGGATCGTGACACTGAACAGAAAACTTAAACCTTGAATCAGAGGGACAGCGAATTGATACCAGGGACCTTTAGGGGTGAGCAAATTATTAATATCCCCCGCGGGCTAATTCCACCCCTGCCTGTTTTGTGTAAATAGTTCTGTTGGAACACCTCCATGCCCAGGACTTGCTGTTATCGATAACTACATATGCCTGCATGATCTGTGGCTGCTTTTGCACTACAGGGGCAGAATTGAGTAGTGGTGACAGATATGGTGTAGCCCACAAAGCCTAAAATATTTACCTTCTGGTACTTTCCAGAAACAGTTTGCACACTGCTGTTAAATAAGAAGTCATTAGACTGAGGGTGACTCTGTACTTTGAAATTCTTACCTAACAAACCAAAACCTAACTTAGACTATAACAAACAGTTGAGTTCAAGCCAATCACAGGTGGCAAACCCATTACGCTGTGCCCACATAAAGCAAATACCTCCTCACTCGGTGCCCAAACAAGCCAGCTGCCCAGCTACAGACAATCAGGTGATGTGTCCGTGCTCTGTATACCACCTATAAAAGCCTCCTATTCATGCTGCTGGGTGGAGCTCTCTGAACCTCCTCTGGTGATGAGTGCTGCCTGGTTCATGAATCCTCTGCTCAAATAAACTCTGCTAAATTTAATTTATGTAATATTTTCCTTTTAACACTGCTATGCACGACTATTGTGTCTCCCTCACACAAGAAGGTTTGTAGGTTGAAACCCTAATCCTCAATGTGACGTGGTGGTATTTGGAGGTGGGGCCTTGGGGAGGTGATTAAGTCACCAGGGTGGAGGCCTCGTGATGAAATTAGTGCCCTTATGAGAAAAGGCAGGAGGGAGTTTGTTTCCTCTCTCTCTGCTCTCTGCAGTGTGAAGACACAGCAAGGGGGCAGCTATCTGTCAACCAGGAGGGAAGCCCTCACCAAGACCTGACCATGCTGGCACCCTGATCTTGGACTTCTTACCATTCAGAACCGTGAGAAATAAATTTCTGTTGTTTCAGCCACCCAGTCTAAGGTATTTTTGTTACAGCAGCTGTAACTAAGGCACAGACCCAGGTCTAGGTCATACTGGTTAGTATCTCATTTATTGGTTAGTATCTCATTTATTATAGGACAGTGAACCAGTGACAATGTGATAGAGTCTGGCTCTCTAATTTACAAGTGGGTCTCAACCCTTTCAGCCCTAAGCTATCCTGTCCACACATGGCCCACCGACTACCCAAGCCCCCACTGAGCGACCTTCCTAGGTTTTAACCCCATAGTGCTTGTATGAAGGCTTATTAGACTATCCACCCTATTTTTGTATAGATTTGAGATTTTTCCAAAAGCAACCCTTGGACTTTACTATCTTGGGAGTACCTTGATAAAGATACTTTGAAAAGCTTTTAATGAGTTAACTTTCCCAAGTAATAAAAATATTTATATTTCAACTGAAGTCTCCTGGAAGCATAAGTTCTTAACCTAAAAGAGGCCAAAGTGAGAGCCTTTGGGGAACAAGTAGGCCAGGCAGCTAAATAAAGCTGTCACCAGTGGTTTTGTCACAAGAAAAATAACATATATCATGGAAAGAAATATAAGGATGCCTAGTCCCTTTCTGCTAATTCTGCATTTATTCCAAAAATATTTGGTTGAAAACAAACCAGAACTTTGCACATAGTAATTGATCAATAAATGTTTGGTCAATGAATAAAAACACTTCAGAACTAGTGCTATTCTTAGAGAGAAAAAGGAGCAAAAAACTAAAAATAAATGTGACTGAAAATATTCTTTCCTTCTATAGCTCACCATTGCTGTTAAAATAAGTTCTAATCAAAAAATAAAAAGCTGCTACTTTTACATAAGACTTACATTTTTAGCAATCCAGTTGCTTCATCTAAGTATGATATAATAACATAATGCTATATTCAGATAGTGCTAAAATAATATAGTAATCCAATTCTACCTATTTGAAAGTTTAAGCCCTCTGTTAAATAAATAGGATTGGCACAATTATCTCAAAAATGGAAGAGTTGTCAGGATTTGGAAGAGATTCTGAATTTTATTTCTCTTAGTGTAGAAGAACTGTGCAGACAACTCACACTGAAGATGATTTGCAGAAAAAGAAAAAAGCATTATTGTATCAGCCAGGAAGCCGCAATTTCACCTAATTTACTAAACTTTAATATTTCAGCACAGCTGGGCTCAAGGCAACAACTGAAGAAGTCAGCCCTGCACTGAGTTCCCTGAACACACTGGCTGCAAATGAAGATACTTTTTATCAAGCCAATGGCTATAGGCAGGGGAGTCACAAAAGCCCATTTTAATTGGAAAACCAAGTGTAAATTTGCAATGGGAATTCCGAGCCCCGTGTTAAAATTTGACAGTAGGGAACTTTACCGCAAGCTTTGTAATTTAAGACTTGGGTTGGAAAGATATCAATTATTTTGCTCAAGCTTGAGAGATAAAGGAACCTGACAAAAACATGATTCCTTAAGTATTATTAGCCACAGAACCACTCCTGGAAAACTGTGCATTTGGTAACTTAACGTTTGCACGTTTGACTGGTAACCCCAATGATCTGTGTCATGTAGTAATTTGAGATGCACCTGAGACCAGGAATAAAAACATAAACTCGGGTTGATGTACAGAAGCTGCTCCCAAGATGATGATGAGTGTGGAACCTACTCTACTCTCCCAGTTCACCCAGAATGTACCTCTCATCTGGCCTTTGGTATTCTTTATCCATCATCATGAATTCCCTTACTTTCATAAAATAACTTTAAAAAAAGTTTCGGTATGTAAAAAATGTTAAAGCCATTGAAAATCTTCCTCAAAGTAGAAGAGATTTCTGATTTGGGGTGTAAGGTTTTATAGTTAGGAAACAAGTGACTTTCAACAAAACATGATTTGGGGGGAAAACCAGAAGTGTAAGATTTCCATAGGCACAGATTTGGGGATTCATAAAAATGAACCCCAAATATCAAATGTCTACTTAACACTTGATATATACATAACATGTGTATATATACTATGTAAATATATATAATATACATATAGTATGTAATACATAACATGCATAGTGTATATACACATATATACTATGTTTATATAGTATATATACATATACTGATATATATCATTTCTTTTTTTTCTTATATTATTTCCACTCCTATATACTAGTGAGTGACTATTTCGATATACCATATCTATATATAGATATAAGTATATGGATATATATTCACATACTATGTAAATATATATGTGTATATGGTGTATACACATATACATAATATATGTACAGATATAGATATATCTCACTAGTATATATGAGTCAGAGTTCTCAATATAAGAAAAAAGAGAAATACTGTGAGAAGCACTGAAAATTGATGAACCAGAGAATCTTTTCCTTCATTTGGGTGACATTTTTTTACCTATGCTTAGAAAGGATGGTTTCTGATGTTTCCAGACTACTTGATTGGTCTTTGTAATATTAAAGATTTGTGAGGACTGCAAGACAATAGCATATTTATAACATTAAACTACTCCTTGAGGAGAAAATTTATAAGATTAGTATAGTCAAGGCTACATATTTTCAGTAAATCATAGAATAGAAATAACTTGAAGAAATCAATGACCTTATGTGTGGGGGGAGGTATCTCTTCAAATATATTACAGATTTTTGCCCACTGCTAACTGAATATGAAAAAGGAAGCAATTCCACGTACAAAGTAGTTTTAACTTTAAAGATAGCATAATTAAAATTACAGAACAGCAAAAAAAGAGTTACTGTTCACTTTATAAAATAGATTTTAAATGTACAAAACATTCAAACTTCCAAAACTCCTCTCTCTCTCTCTGAAATCCACTTAAAAGATCATAAGCGATAGTGGGGCAATAGAATGATCTTCTGACCAACCTAAACTATATAACAACAACAACAAAAATTCAATAGCAAGCCCTCAATGCAAAGCTAAGTTTCAACAAGAGGGTAAAGAAAAAGTGCCAAAGATTTTGCATTCACAATATTCCTGGCAAGTAGCAGAAAGAAACAGACATGATTTCTTTCAAGTGCGAGTAGGTGGAAAAAAAAAGTTATGCAAAATTTCTGAAAAATATAAGATAAAAGGAATGGAGTATAACCGGGAAAAAGGCAAGTGAAGAGTAGATGTTGTAACAAGACTTATTCCAGGAAACAGCAGAAAATTTAAGCAACGACTACTTCATACTCTCCAGGAAATTAAATGCAATATAAATACTGTGATAGGAGAGTCCAAAAAAGAAGTAAGAACTGAGAGAAGAGATAATGGGGCAATAGAATATGCTGAAAAGTGAACTGACAAAACAAAACAAAACAAAAAGCTATTGCAGAACTTAAAATTATCTTTGAATTCTAAAGAGCAGAATTTATATGGCAAAAATCTGAATCTGTGTCATAAAGATTGGATTGGTGACAACTGCAAAAATAAAAAAGAAAGAGACAAGAAAAATACATTGATTAGAAAAAAATGTATGTATCAAAGGCGATATTAAATATACATCATGTAAGTATTAGATGTTCTTTTTAAAAAGCACAAAATGAAACATTAAAAACATTTATGGATATAATGGAAGAAAACTTTCCTGAAACAAAGAAATATGTGAATGTGTGACGTTTCATCTTCTTATTGTCGGAACTCATTATGTAAATTTATGGCGTTACAGAGAAATTTAACATACAACAACTAACTTCATGACTTATTTGTTGCAGAGGTTATTCAAAGACAAAGAAAGAATCCTAAAAACATCCAGAAAGAAAAAAACAGGTAAAAATTAATCTTATTTCCAACTTCACCTTAGCAACACTAGAATCAAAAGGAACAAAATCATATTTAAAGAGTTTTTAAGCAGAAAAGATATGACCCAAAAATTCTAGACCCAGCCAAGATAGTTTTCATAGGTAAAAACAAATATTGTTACATATAAAAGTTTCAAGTATTTTGAAATATTCAAGAACTCAGAATATATAGCACTTACGTGTATATCCTGGAAAAAATCAACTATCAACTTGAGCCACAACCCAACCATAAAACATGAATAAGAATAAGGAATTCACAATGAAGAAGTCGTGATTACCAATAACTCAGATGAGAAATGAGTCATTTAAAAATAGAATTAAGTATAAATAATAGTATCCCACAATATAAGTGTTACATTTTCTTTACAAATAGCTACATAAATATAAAATAATACATTGATGCAATAAATCTCAGAAGCTCATGGAAAATAGTGGGAAGGATAAAATAAGAAAAATAATGAAGGATGTAGTGAAAGCTGAAAGCTCATTAATTTCCTCAACTTTCAGGGTAGATACATACCATTAAATCATTTAAAAAAATTAGTCAGAAAAAGTAATGGTTGTCTTACCAAAAAAAAAAAAAAAAAAACAGATAGAAAGAAACAATGTATAAATATCTTCTAAAGAAGAGGGGAGAGAAAGAAAATTCAGACTTTTTAGCAAAAGAAAGAATACCATTTCAAGTGCCAAATAACATTTATAGGAGACCACTGATTTGCACTGAGCTCTTGCACTAGGCCCCAAAAGTCCAACCCAAAATGGAGTCACTATGCTAACGTTCTATGTCACCAAACCAAGACTAAGTTGTTTATGTGACTTTCCAAGAAATCAGGAGAGAAAGATAATAGCTGAATCTCCAAACAAGCCAGTTTTAGCCACCACTGTAAGGAAATCCCTTCTGATTTAACCCTTATAAGGAAAGTAACCTGAAGTAGCCTACAAGCCAAGTGGGTTGATGTTAACCAACCCACTTTTTGGTATCATGCTGTTTCCTCGTTCCTGCTTAAGCTATCTTATAAAAACCAGCTGTTTTGCCATGCCCAGTGTGGCACTTCACTATTTTCAGATGAGATGCTATCAGATTAATGAATCGCAAATAAAAGCTACTTAGATCATTTAACTAAATTTGTTAAAATTTTGTCTTTTGACACAAGCAATAGATGGATCTGTTACAGACACTTAGAAATGTTTAAAATATAACAATTAAAAATTAATGTATAGCTGAGCTCTCAATAAAGAAAAATCCCCCAGTACCAGAACTGAGGAATGAACTAAAAAAAAGCCCAGTAAGTGTGAGATCTTACACAGCAGCTTACCTGAGATGCATTATCATCCTGGTAACCTAGAGCTTTGGTTACCTGTGAGCCTGAGCTAGAAATACAAAGATTCACACACCTGCATAATGACAAATATTTGCCTCTGCCTAGCTCTAGGTGAAAGAATTTTACTCCAAAACCTTTGGATTTGAGGCCCAAGGAGTCCTGTAATGCTGCAGTCCCCAACCCCCAGGCTGCAGCCTGGTACCAGTCAGTGGCCTGTTAAGAACCAGGCTGTGCATCACTGCCTGAGCTCCACCTCCTTCCCCCCTGCCCCCACTATTTGTGGAAAAATTATCTTCCATGAAACCAATCCCTGGTGCCAAAAAGATTGGGGACCGCTGCTGTAATGAACATAGAAAGTTATCCCTCTCTGGCTAATGATGTCCTGGTGTGCAGTTATAATAGAAAAAGTTAGAAAAATGCTAACTATCTGGCTCTATAAAATCTAAAAAAAAGGGTTCTCATTAAAAACAAGCTTAAATCTAAATATTACAAAACACTTAATGAATTCACCATGAATATGTCTTTGTAGGTATAACTAATGGAAGAATAATCGCCCCCAGAATCAGGTATTTAAGCAATAATAAAAAACTCAAAAACTAAGTTTAAAATCATAAGAATATGAAAGAGGGACTCAATACGCTGAGAAAACAACTATGATACAAGCAGATTTTTTTCTAAAAAAAAAACTATGAGAAAGAAAAAATATAGTCCTTGATATAAAAATAATCAACAGATAGATCAAGTGACAAGATTATATACATGGCTAAAGAGAAGAACAATGACCTCGAATACCAGTATGAAAAAAAATCACCCATTGAAATATAAAAAGATGAAAAATATGAAAGAGGTTAAACATTTGTAGAAAAGAATATAAAGGTCCATATTCCTGTTATCTACTGCTGTATAACAAACCACTCCAAAACCTAGTGGTTTAAAACAATAACAATTTTATTATATTTTAAAAACGTGGGTCAGGAATTCAAGCAGGGTTCAGCTGGGTGATATATTATTTCACATGGTATCAAATGTGGTCTGGAGGGTTCAATATGGTTTCACTCACATGTCTTGCCCTTTGGTGCAAGTGGCTAGCATGATGGTCTCAACAGGGACTGTTAACTGGAGGATCAATATAGAAACTCTCCAGTATAGTGATCTTTGAGTAGCCTGATTTCTTACATAGTGGCTCATGGTTCCCAGTGAAAATAAATGTTCCCAGAGGCCTGGGCAGAAGCTGCAAGCTTCTTATAACCTAACCTCGAAAGTACCAGAACTTTCCTTCTGCTGCATTTCATTGGTCATGTAAGTCTCTAAGTCTAGCATATATTCAATGGGAGAGGAATTAGACTCCTCCTTCAGGAGAAATAAATAATTTGTGGCTATCTTTAATCTTCCATAATCCAATATTTCTGTAATAGCAATTCCAGAAGGAAAAAATAGAGATATTGGGGAAGAGGTAATATTTAAAGAGGTAATGTCTGCAAACTTCACAGAATGAATGAATGACTTGAAATCTCAGATTTAAAAGTCAAAGTCCTGACCAGGATGGATAGTAATACATCCAAATTTAGACACACTATAATAAAACTGCAGAATTTCAAAGACAAAAAGAAAGCAATCAAGGAGGAAAGAAATGCAACTTGCCCAAAACTGATGATTAGATTATAGTGTATTTCTCAACAGCAAAAAATAGAGCCCTAAAGTTTACTGAATCTTCAATGTGCCAGGGGAGATAACTATCATTCTCAAATTTTATATCTAGCCAAACTATCATGCAAAGGGGAGGGTAAACTAAGAAGTGTTTATAAAGACTGAAAAAGTCTACCCCCCACGGACCCTTTTTGGAAAGAAAAACTATACAGTTGACCCTTAAATAATAAGGTTTGAACTGTGTGTGTCCACTTATAGGCAGATTTTTTTCAACCAAACTCAGATAGAAAATATAATATTCATGGGATGTGAAACCAGAGGATACTGAAGGCCAACTTTTCCTATACTAGGTTCTGAGACTGCTGGACCCGAGTATGTGCAAATTTTGGTATATGCAGGAGATCCTGAAACCAATCCCCCAGTATACTGAGGGACGACTATAAATGGTACATTCCAGGAGAAAAGAAATTGACCCCGGAAGAAAGGAATGAGATGTCAAAGTGAAAGGGAAGACGGAAAATGGTAAAACAGCATTAACTGCATGAAACAAAACAATGATGACTAATCTGTGAAGGAAACTGCAAAACAAGATTGAATTAAAACAACAGACAGCGGTAACACGGAAGACAAGTAAACAGGAGGGATTGGAGTTAAAGCATAATTAGGTTCTTATCTTATTCTGGAGTTGGGTAGAAATAGTTTACCTTTATACCTTATTAAATCAAATATGCACTTTTTAAACGTTAAGACATTCATCAAATAATAATAATATGACAACTCTTAAACCAGTGAAGAAGAGTAGAGAAAAATCAATCCATTCACTGGAAGACAGAAAAACAAGGGGAGGGGGAAGTAAAGAGAAGTCCAAAATAAAGCACAAAATAAAATGGTGTCAATAAATTCAAATATGTCAGTTATCACAGTGAATAAAATAAACTGAACTTACCAGTTAGAATATGGAAATTCACAGATTAGGTAAAAATAAAATGACACAGAAAAAATGAAAATAGCAGTAACTAAAATGACATACAAAGGAAATACTAGCCAAAAGAAAACTAAAACAGACAAAACAGACATGGAGCTGGAAAATATTGTTACAAATAAAGAGGGTTATTTCATAACACCGACAGGCACAATGCGGTAGGTAGAGATAACCCTGAATCTGTGTGGAACAACCAACAGCATAACCTCAAATTATACAAAACAAATTTGATAGATTCAACACAACTCTCTCTTAAGGAGACAAAAAATTAGAAAAAAACATACATCGAACAACACAATTCGAAAGAACACAATCTTCTCAAACTCATCTGGAATATGTCTGAAAACTAGTTACATTTCAGCCCACAAGGCAAGCCCCAACAAATCCTGCATAATTATTATGGAGAGCACATTCTCTGACCACAAATCAGGAAAATTATAAACCAATTTAAAAAAGATTAATGAAAGTATCCCCATACTTAAACAGACTTTCAAATACAGATGCTTCCTGACTCATTATGGGATTACATCCTGATAAACCTATTGTAAATTGAAAATATTATAAGTGGAAAATGCATTTAATACACCTAACCTACCAAACATAACCTAGCCTAGCCTACCTTAAACGTGCTCAGAACACTTACATTACCCTACCATTGGGCAAAACCATCTAACACAAAGCCTAATTTGTAATACAATGTCGAGTACCTTATAAAATTTATTGAATACTGTACTGAAAGTGAAAAACAGAATGGTTGTATGGTTGCTAGAAGTACAGGTTCTACCTAATGCTTATCACTTTTGCACCACCGTAAAGTAGAAAAATTTTAAGTCAAACCACTATAAGTTGGGGACCATCTGTAATTCACAGGTCAAAGAAGTCATCTTAATTAAATTTAGAAAACATTTAGACAAAACCAATACTGAAAAGACAACCTAACAAATTGTGAGCTGTAGTGAAAGCAGGAAAATGGATAAATGGATTAAATGTAAATATTAAAAACTGAACATCAATGAATTAAGCATCCAACTTAAGATGCTGGGAAAATACAGCAGAATAAACCCAAAGAATATGAAATATACCCTCCCACAAAATGGAACAAAAAGGTAAGAAAATTGGGAGAGAAATCTAAGGAAACCATCATTCAATAATAGATTATCTTAGCCCGGGATTTTTCCCCCAATCTCCAAAAGCAAAGCTGGGACAGGAACTTTTATGCAGGTAGTTTATTTAAAAATAAATCCTCGGGAGGAAGCGTGAGAAGTTGCGGAAAGTAAAGCAGAGGACAGAAAGCCACTCATCAAATTGGGCACTTCTGTGGGTGACAAGCTTGATCGTGCCTAGGAGTCTCTAATGAACCTGATAGAATGTGCCTCTGTATTGTCTGCCTGAAGAAAGGTCGTATTTCTCCATTAGCTCCTATTGCACGTTGCAATTTCAGGTTGCACAAGAATGAGTGACAGGTGCCCCGCTGTGGTACCATGTCCCCACATCAGACTTGGATTCACAGGAGAGTGCCTCTATACTAACAAATTCTCCCAACCCACAGTTTTCTGCAGCTAACCTAAGCACTGCTTTTCCTCTGAAAACTCCAATGGCCTTTAGAAAGGATGGGCACAATATCAGGAGAAGCTTTAGTCAGTAAACAGTGCAGAAAAAAGTAGAATAAAAAGGCCAGATAAATGTATCGGCCATGGACTGAAAAGTTCTAGCAATTTGTTTTCCTATGAAAATATTTCTTTCCATTAAAAATTCCAGGTGGACATATTTCTTTGGAAAAGACAACATGTGTAAATATAGCACTGAGATTTTAATGGATTATTCTGTGATCTTCCTGTTCTGAGAATCAGAGCACCTTGTTTTAAAGTACAAAACATGAGGGTTTTATTCAAACAGAGCTGGTGTGTATCTAAGCAGGATGTTTTGCCTCTCTGAGTTTCTTCAGCTGCAAACCAGAGGTAAAATGAACCTACTAGGGACTCTATTCCTCCTCCTGGGCTCAGACAACAAGATGCCCAAGCCAAAAATTGAGTGTTATCCTTCATGCCTTGCTCTCTCTCAATGCCCCCACCCCCACATCCAACAGTTCCTCAGTACACCTTTGCGAGTCTATGTCATTAAGATCTCTTGAATCCATTCATTTCTCTCCAGCCACACTGCCGTCTGCCTTTTCTGTGGTCCGGGCCACCACCGCCTCACTTGTCTGGCTTATTGCAACAGCCTCTGAGCTGATTTTGTCGCAGCTGGTGTTCCCACCACTACGTCCCCTCCATCCCCCAAACGACAGAAAGAATGACTGTTCTATAACACAAACATGCAATGATCTATTGCACAGCACGGTGACTATGGTTAATGACAGTGTATTGTAGATTTCAAAATAGCTGAAAGAATGGATTTTAAATGTTCTCACCACAAAAGAAATGAGAAGTGTATGAGGTGGTGGATATTATGTAATTTAGCCTGATTTGATCATTCCACAATATGCATTTCTCGACACATCACATTGTACCCCATAAATAGATGCAATTATTATGTGTCAATTAAAAATAAAATAAAACTTAAAAAATGAGAGATTTTTAAAAATTAGCACAAATGTGAGTATAAGTAGCAGACATCTTCCTCTTCTCCTAGATGCCTGCCTGATAGTCCAACCCCTCTTCATCTTTCATCTATTTTTATGGGAGAATTCCATGTTTTATGAATTTTGGGGCGAGGAGGGGTAAGAGGGCAGGCTCTCACTATTAAAGTCTGTGGGAAGCAGACATTCTGTTTCCAAACCCTCTGGCAGCTAAATTATGGGCCTGTGATCCAGGTGTGGCCAATCACACACTCACCTTTGCAAAATTTGGATACCGAGGAAGTGACACCAAGCCGCCGGGACAGTTGGGAATTATGCAGCGTTGGGGCAGTGGCTTCGGTGAGAATTCTGTGGCGCTGGGGGCGTCGTGTGTCCGTGCAGCAGTGTCTGTGGCAGAGCCCTGGTGAGATCGTGACCGCTGTCTGGCCTCCTTGGTTGACGTCCATTTTCCAAGCCCTGCTCTCTAGTCCTTCTGATGCTTCCAGAACTAGACAACAAATATCCTTCCATTAAATTCCGCCTTTGCCCAGGTGAATTACTCATGCTTGCAACCAGGAACACTGGCTGGCACATCATGAAACTCCCGCTGCCTCCAACTCCTACAAGCCCACCTACCACTTCCAGTGACCTGCTGCTAACCCCACGTCCTTAGCATGGCTTTGAGATTCGAGCACCTCCCTCCTCTCCCACTGTCTTGTCTCATCTTGAACTTAAGCCACCCTCTGCAGTTGAGCTGGCGTGACATATTGTCCCTTGCTTCTCGACTGTTGTACCTGCTGTACTCTCTGCCTAAAACCTCCCCCTGTAACCCCACCCAACACAACACCACCCCCCATCTGTCCTTCACTTGGCTACTATCTACTTGTCCTTCAGATCTCAGCTTCAAATTCCCTCAGAAAGTCTTCCTGAAAGTGCACATGGGTTTCCTTCTCTCTATTTGCAAAGGGCTCTCTTCACCTAGCAGGGGACACAGCTACGGACAGCTCCACACCTATGGCCTTATGGCTTCCCAGAGAGACCTGTTTCACCCCAGCTGCAGGGAGAAAAATCCTTGAGCAGGATGCAGTTTGGGTCATGAGCTCATCTTTCTAGTAAGAGGGATAAGAGAATTCTTTGACCTGCCTCACCCTGTCCCCTGGTGGGGTACTTTCTCCAGATAGATGCTCAATATCTAGTTATTTTATTTAGAAAAAGAATTTCTTATTTTGAGTGAGGGGTGTAAAGGAGAGAGAATTGGAGGGGGTGCTTTATGCATTTCTGGAGAAAGTAATTAAGGATAGAGATCTTTATAATAAGCATAGAGCTAAAGTAAGGTGTTTTGAGTTATGCAAAGGCAACCAGAAGCTTAGAGCCAGAAGAGAGAGTTCTAGGAGGTAGGAGAATAATGCATGAAGGGAGAGGAGCGGAGAGACTTCCGGTGCTTTGTAAATCCACCCAGGCTTGGTGGCAGCCACTGACATTTACAGATGAAAAATCACTGCAGTGCTTTTGAGTGTCGACACGGGGAAGGAAAATGAACCTGTGACTTGAAGTCAGAGAGATTTGAATTCTCAGTTCTGCCAATCGCTAAGTCAACTGAACCTCTCTGAGTTTCAATTTCCTCACTTATAAAATAAGGTTAAAATACCATTCTTAATATTAAGTGCCCAAAGCAAAGTGCACAATAATAACATATATAGTAGGGTCCCATTTGCCTTGTTTAGAAAAGGTAGCGTTCAATCAAGCATCGCTGTATATACATGAAGGGGTAGCACTGGTTACTTCAGGAGAAGAAATGCCAGAGCGGAGTCAGACTTACATCCCATTGTATATTCCTTTGTCCTTTTTGAAATAAATGTTAGGTACACGTTTTAACTATTCTAATGAACTAATTGATCGCATAAGAATATCTAAGATAATCCGTCATATAATAGGTTTCCAATAAATATTGGCACCCTTCCTCTTCACAAGTGGGTACAAATGACCAACCTGGAGTAGCATATGTAAGCTAGGAACCTTCTGGTGTAAACCCCACTAGTCTAAGTGTGACAGCCTGTACATATGCTTTGGTATGAATGTGTGTGTACGAGTGTAAATCCTGCCTACACAGTATGTAGTAAATGGAAATCAGATAACTTGAACCTATATCTGTCGAGTTGAGACTGCTAAACCGTGTTAAAGCATGGAGGTTTATATCTCAATCTGTAACAGTTTGCTTCATTTTTAAAAGGTACAGAAATAGAAATTAAACATTGAACAAGTGACCTTTTACCCTTTCTGTTTCTGAACATTGAAATACAAGGTGAGGGGTGGTCCAATCTTATCTGCCAGTTCTGAAAACTGGAAGATGTGTTTGAGGACTTCTAGAGTAAGCCCTTGTTTTTACACATTAAGACATAGTCACCCTGGCTGGTTTTCTAACTCACTAACCATCACCTGCTTAAACTCAATCGATTATTCTTTGCACTTAGCGCCCATGAACCATTTCATTAACCAAATCTCAAATCAACAGCATGATTGTCCACCTGTTAATTTTCCATTTTCCAAAGGGGAAAAAAAGGAAAAAAGGACTGATAATAGAGTAAAAAGTGAGGTCAGTTTGAAAAGAAAAATCTATTGACCTGGAATAACTAGTATATTGTGGAAACCACTGTGACTTAAAAACTGCTCTGGGTTATCTTTTGAAGCAAACACATAAATATATTGTGGATATAAATATACAACACATTCTGTGCAAAGATATTCCAAAGTAATGGTGACCCAGGAACTTATCACATATTTATATTGTTCTTCCACATACATGTTTTATTTACCATAAAAGACATAAAACGTTGGCTTTTTTTCTAAAAAGATACTGTAAATTATTCAAAGTCTGGTATATTTTACCATTTCTTCCCACAGGTAGAGTAAGTTTCTTGGATCACTAGTAAACTTTTTAAAAAGCAATCCTGAAGTCCAGAAAAGCACAATTCAATAAAATCAAACACCTACACAGGAGACTTCATTGTTCCAAAATTGTTTCTAAACATAGAAAATTGGATGTCCAAGTGGAAAATCAAAGGTCATCAATTGGAGATTAACAAATAGCACTGTTGTGATTAGAAAACAGCACAGAAATTAAATATCCCTTCTTCTGTATGCTGCGAGAGTAGGAGATCAGAAATTTAAGATTTGGAGGCATTTTTGATCTAGAGTCACATGAACAGCACTGGAATTTTTACTTACATCAAAACCATCCTGGTAATTAAGAAAATCTTTGATGAATAAAATATTCCATTTCAGATCCTTATCTTTTAGTTGCTGTCTCTTCTATTCCTTTATATTTGGACATGTACCTGATAATCCCTCAGAAGAACTATTGATAAGGAGACTTCTGCTTAGTATTTTACATCTGGTTCATCATGATACACAAGAACGTTTTCTTATACTCTTATGTTCATTGAATTTCTTAGGATGGCTCCGTACCATGTGCAATGATCGCCACACTGTTCCAACTCCCTTCTATTATAAGCTAGAATTCTTATTCTCTTAGTCTACATGATGTGTAAGTGGTAATTTCACTTTTAAGTTATGAGATAACCATATGTTTACTCAGTTTAATTAATTTTCCCTTGGAAAATATTCCTTTAATTATGTTTTGCATACTTGAATGAGTCCCATTTTCCACCTGTGTTCAAAGACACCTGATTCTGGATTGATTATCTAGGTTAGAGAAAAGATACCATTATGCTTTGTCTACCTTGATGATGAACCTTGTGTGTATTTGACCTAGCCGGTATTTTGTATTCTATTTTATCACCTCATTAACTCCATTAAGATGTTTCAGTGATATTTCACATCTTATGGATATAATATTATAACTAAAATTATAGAGCCAAGACAACTCAGCATTCTCTTTGTGCTTTCTCTGAGAGATTTACCAACTTGGACCTCTCTCAGCCAATTGTCTTTACTGTTTTTTTCCACACAGTCATTTGTATTTGTTTCGCTTTAGCAATATTTCTTTGACTACTACCACTTTGTCTGCTTTGGTCAAGTTTCTAACATGTACACAAAATAAAGGTTTGCAGGACTTACTCAGATTATTGAGCCAACATCATGTTTGGTGTTTGGGTTATTGGACTAAGGGGAGCAGAGCTAGAATTTTCCTTCCTGCCTTATCCAAACAACAGCCTAATTACCCTTTCGATTCCAGCTGTGAAAGCCCAACCAGTGGGAAGTGAGATGATCTTTTTCCCAGTCCAAAAAAGCAAGTTATTAGTAGCTGTGGACCCAGGAATCTGTACTGTCTCCATGGGTGCCCGTCAAATGTGACCCCATGCGTCCAATGAGTTGGAAGAAGATATTTTTCCATTCTTCCTGAAAACAACTGCATGTTACTGCTGCTACTGCTTTCATTCCACCTTAGAATTACTGACGCTGTCCTATTCATTTTAACTCTGTCCTAGAAAATAGTTTAAATAAGTACAATAATATTGGTAATATTACTGGGGCTCACATTTTCAGAGGAAAATGTTTGTAGAGATTCAATTAAAAGGACAGCTAGAGAATAAAAATTTAATACAAAAGAAGGCAAAATCTAAAATTACAGACTAAGGATGAATTGCCATTTTAAGAACACACCTTTTTATAGAGTCGGTCACCACATTTAAGCAGAGCTGAATAGATGGCTATCATCCAACGTTGGGAAGGAAGATTCCTCAGCTCAGAAACAAACAGCACTTAACAGACACCCGGGGGGAAGGAAAATTCCACGTGCCTTTTTTTTATCAGCTCATTTTTTAATAAAGCACATTTTCAGAATTTATAATGATTCAGTACAGATATTGGAATAACATCACTTATTTTGAGCCCCACACATAAGTAACAGTTCTGCCAACCTTTTTTTTTTTTGAAATAATCAATTAGCCTTTTTTAACTGTTTTTTGCTTGCCTATATATTTAAGAAATTTAAATTTTCTATTTCCCTTATTTCCTTTTTAATAGCTTTTTTCACTTAAGGAAATACATTCAAACTCACATTTTTCCTGCTTGGAAGTCAAAGCTCTCTGAGGATGGGAATGTTGACTGTCTTGTTCACACTTTATGCCCAGTACTCAGAACCATGCTGTTATTTAAGTAAATAAAATTAAACATTTGGAGGATGAATGGATATATGACATATGTAAGACACCTTAGGAGTTCATTGGCAACATATCCATTATGATGCTTTCATATAAATATAAATAAATTTCATGTTATCTTGAGATTTTTAAAAATTTAAGTGCCTTCTTGAGTTTGAAAATGGCAAAGCTATGAAGTTCACCAAAGTGGTAAACACGCAGAGCATAATATTTTCTCCTGAGATCTCTGGCAAGCCATGCTAAAATGCCATTTTTATTGGGAAAAAGAGACAAGTTCTCAAGCAATGGCGTCAACACCTGCAGGACCCTTTCAGGAAGAGGAAACCAAAAAGTAGAAAATAATATCTTGTTGATGGAGACCCACAGCTACAAGGATTGGATCCACCCCCACCCACACCATAGGAATGAGTGGTAGAAGGCGGAAACAAGAAAGGGTCATTAATAATATCTGACAGTAGCCTTCACAGGGGCTCTGACTGTCCGGCCTAATCCTAAACTGACATGAGTCATGTGATACCCACTGGAAGGATCTGTTAGTGCCATGAGTGTGTTAAGTGTCTCAGGCTTGGGGGTGGAAGAAAGGCTGAAAACTAATCAAAAACGTAGGCATTCTCCAGTCCTCAGTTCTGTCCCCTTACTGTGACTCTCATGGGAACATTTCACATGCATGGACCGATTCCCTTGCTCCTGAACTGGGAGACTCCTAAATCTGACCCCCAGCTTGGTCCTCTCTAGTCAATAGAAAACTCCTGTTTCTGGAAGCTTCCTGGATATCTCTGCACCTTGATTTGTCACCAGTACCTCACTTAAATCCCTAAGTTTAGCTGTTCCTCCTGCCTGAAGCAAATCTTCTTCGTGGCCTTTTTCCTATGGTGACACTGCTGAGCCTCTCGGGCTAGATTTCCCAGAGTCAGCTTTATCTTTCATTTCTCTGCCTCTCTTCCCACCCCTTCCATACATGTCCCCCGTCACCGCCCTCTTCTCTATGGCATCAAAACTGGTCCCTCGACTTGACTTACATCTAACCTGATTGCTCCCACCTGCCACTACCATAATATTTTTTTTTAGAGTTGTCACACCTAGGTCATGCCGTGCTGCTGTTGCACAATCGAATCTTCTGTGTCTCTCAAGTGCCCCTCAGTGGAGATGACACATCACAATTGACACCTAAACTACACTCCCTTGTTATCATCAGGATCCAGGCACCTGCGTTCAGCATCATCGTGGGCTTGTCCCTTAATACCTCTGTGAGCTCAGATGTCCCCCCTTTGATGGGTCAGTGTCTTTGTTTAAAAAATTTCCTCTTAGGGTTGTGTAAAGATTAAATGAGTTAATATTTGTTATGTTAGGCACTTAGAATCGTGCCAAGCACTTGGTGTGTATTATATTTGTGTTTCTTGTTATGGCCAATCTTATAACGTAACGAACAGGACCACTCGCTAATTCCTGAACATGTCTTCCTGTGTATAGTTTCTGAACTTTTGTTCACATTGTTCCTTCAGCCTTAAATGACCTTTTCGCCACTTAAAGTGTACTCATTTTTCAAAATCTACTTCAAATACCAATTCTTCCCTTGAAACTTTTACTTAAAAGATTTGTCTTTTTCTGAATTCAAGATAATGCATCTGCCCTAACTACTTTTATTCATAGTAAATGAAATAATACACATTTTAGCATTTTTATATCTCTCTGTAAGATATCCTTTAGGGCCATTATGTTCTTAAATTGACCTTCTTATTGCAGCCATACTCCAAAAAAAATTTCATTACGCTATTTTATTTCATTTGTTTTAAGTGGTGAACTTGAAATCCTCTTCGATAGCAAAGTCAGAATCCAAAATCACAGCTTTAGGAAGAAATAAAGGAGAGCTTTCCAAGAACCTAGCATTTTAGGATTGAGGAAGATTTTTTTTAAGAGAGAAGAGTTTAAA
>NW_012152951.1:1669210-1683473 GCF_000956105.1 Propithecus coquereli | reverse complement strand
AATTTCTTAATCAAAAAAATAAACTCACAAGTATCTAAAGAAGCTGCAAATTTTTACTTATATATTCAGGTTTTTAGTTTTTTTATCTCCTCCTCTCTCAGCCACCTTTTCTAGTTTATCTACAGTGGGTCCAATCATTTCCTCATCTTTAAGCTGAAGCGCTTCATGTATTATTCCTATATCTCGAATAGGATCTACATTTCCTTCAACGTGCGTGAGAGCATCATCTTCAAAAGCACCTGTTAGAGAAACGCTCCCATCACGGGCACTAATTACGGGATAAAAAAGCATTTCCCTGGCTCTGCCCACTGTGAGCCTCTTTCACAAGGCCACTGATGTCCACTCCATTTGGAACGGCAGGAATTGTCCCTGCTGGTTTGTGGTACTGGCGAAGAATGTCAAACCTTTCACCTGGCGCAGGTACTCTGCTGTCCTTAGGGTCAACAGTGAAGAATGAGAAGTTTTCTGCTGAAGCCTCTTGGTTAATACATTGAAGAAGGTAGATTTCCCAACATTTAGCAATCCAACAGTACCAATTTTCAGTGAGGTTGCAAACTTCCAATGATTGGGGGTGGTCTTATTCCACCACCTCTCCTTTTGCGGGGGCATCATGTCCGGGGCGGGCGATGACGCAGGGTCCCAGCTGCAGCGAGAGGCGGATCCTGCCTTCAGCCGGAGGCGGGGAGGACGGAGGCGAGAGCGGACCCTCTGCCGAGCTGCACGCACGAGCTGCACGCACGAAAGCGGCCAGATGATGGATTTTCACTTTTACTGAGGGAAAAGTTCCCCCTGTAGTTTGTACTTGGCCTTGGATTTTTTTTGTCTTTTTTAATCTAAGGATTATGCACGTTCCTGGCTTATTTATTTATTTATTTATTTATTTTGAGATAGGATCTTGCTCTGGTGGCCTGAACTGGACTAGAATGCAGTGGTGTTATCATAGCTCCCTGCGACCTCAAACTCCTGGGCTCAAATGATCTTCCTGCCTCAGCTTCCCGAGTAGCTGATACGACAGGCATGAGCCACCACACTCGGCTAATTTTTTTTTTAAATTTTGTGGGGAAACGGGGTCTTGCTGTGTTGTCCAGGCTGGTCTGGAACTCCTGACCTCAAGCAATCCTCCTGCCTCAGCCTCCCAAAGTGGCTAGGTGTGAGCCACTGTGGCTGACAATTCTTTCTTATGTTAGTCACTCAGCTCTGTCTTTGGGGATGGCCCACACTGCTGTGTGTGTACATTCAGTGCACAGTGACTATCAGTGCCCTGTATTCCATAGTGGACGTAAAAAACATTATACCTATCCTTTACCCCAGTGGTGGAGACCCTGATTGCCTCCAACTCCCACAAACAATGCTATGATGAATATCCATGAATGTTCCATCATAGGCCTGCGAGTGAACTCCTTTGGGAAATACCAAGGAAGAGAATTCCTGGATCCTAGAAATATGCATACTTAATTTGATCATTTCCTGCCAGAATGCCAAGTTATTGTTAACTTATAATTTTGATGAATAATGAATTGGATCAACTCTTTGGTGTTTGTTAACCTTTGAGGTTTTCCCTTCTGTAAATTGCCTATTTGTGTTCTTAGCCTATTTCTTTATGCTAGAGTTCCTGTCTTCTTCTGGTTGCTTTGCAGACATTCCCAGTTCCTTATGTAGTCTAGGTTTAGTCCATTGTCAGTTTTAGGCATTGTCAAATAATTTCTCAATATCTGTCACTTCTTTGTCCATGGCATCTTTCATTGAATGGAAATCCTTAGTTTTTGCTTTATGGTAGATGGTTTGAGAAGATATAAGAAGCTGTTTCCCAGCCCTATGTAAGAAGATATTCTCATACTGTATCTTCTATCAAATTTGAATGTATACTTTTCACATTCAGGTCTTTATCTGGAGCCCACCTTTGCATGTGGTAGA
This sequence comes from Propithecus coquereli, assembly GCF_000956105.1. Classification (NCBI taxonomy): domain Eukaryota; kingdom Metazoa; phylum Chordata; class Mammalia; order Primates; family Indriidae; genus Propithecus; species Propithecus coquereli. The sequence goes on along the minus strand of NW_012152951.1, from coordinate 1,681,559 downwards.
TTAGAATCTGTTTCATTTTTCTTTATATGTACAGCCAGTTTTCTCAATGCCATCTACTAACATGCATGCTTTCTTGTTAATTTGTAGTACCATCTCTATCATATATAAAGTTGCTGAATTGTCTATTCTGTTTCATTCATCTATTGTCTATTAGTATACCATTGTCACCCTATTTCTATTACTGTGAGGCCATGTAGTATGGCTTAGTATTTGGTAGAACAAGAACACTCTCATTCCTCTTTTTTCTAAAGACTGAATTATCCATTTGTGGACCTTTATTCTTTTGCATAAGTTTTACAGAAAATTAAACCAGGAATTTGATTAAGATTCCCATGAATGTATAGATTAATTTGAGAAAAATTATCATCTTTCTAATATGAACATCCATCCATATTTGTTTAGATTCATGTCTGTGTTCTTTGTTCACTTAAAAATTTTTCTCAAAAAAAGGTTTCACATATTCTTTGTTAATTCCTAAATATCTGTAGTTTTTATTGAAGTTGTGAATCACATCTTATTTGTTATTATATTTTCTGGACTATTAATACAATTATTTAAAAAATCATGAATTTTTATAAGTTGATCAAGTATCCAGCAACCTTGATAAACTTGCTTAATTGTTCTAGTAGCTTGTATATTGATTCTGTTGGGGTTTTTTTCTAGGTTAATTATATTATCTACAACAATAACAGTTCCATCTTTTTCTTTTACTTTCTTTTTCTGCCCAATATGATCTGAAGGAAAGTTCCACCTTTTTCTTAATCACACATTATATACCATTTATTTTTCTTTTCTTAAAGCATTCACTAGAATTATGTTAAGCAGTAGTGGTGCTACTGGACATTCTTGTCTTTTCCTCCATCTTAAAGGGAATATTTTCAGTTTGGGGTATACAGTGGTGGCAAAAATATCCCTTTTTTTTCACTTTTTTGCTTTGTTACAGAACCTCTGAATTTTAACAGGACTGACATCCATCCAGAATTAAGACTACCTTTACCACCCTCTCTTACAACGATATATAGCCTCATGATTAAGTTCTGGTCAATGGGATATGAGTAGAAGTGATGTGTTCATCTTTTGGTTGTAACTTTAAAAAAGGAAAGAGGCTGGGCATGGTGGCTCAGTCCTATAATCCTAGCACTTTAGGAGGCCAAGGCAGGAGGACTGCTTGAGGCCAGGAGTTCAAGACCACCCTGAGCAAGAACAAAACCCAATCTCTACAAAAAATAGAAAAATTAGCTGGGCTTGGGGGCACACACCTGTAGTCCTAGCTACTCGGGAGGCTGATGCAGGAGGATCACTTGAGCCCAGGAGTTGGATGTTGCAGTGAGCTATGATGATGCCACTGTAGTCCAGGTGACATAGTGAGACACTGTCTCAAAAAAAAAAAAAAAAAAGGATAAAAAGAAAAGGGCATGCCTTCCCATTTCTCATTTCTGGTGGCTAAAATGTGGATAAAATGCTGATATCTGGAGTAGACACCATGGATCATAAGATGAGGCCAGCACCCAAGGAAGATATACCAACAACTGTTAAGAAGGAGCCTAGGCCCCACAAACCATGAAACTGCCCCCACTGACCCCACACTGCTGTTGTACAAACAACGCCTTGGAGGAAGCACTTGGAGTTTTATTTATACCCTCATGCTTAAATGCCAATATAGCTAGATGTAAAATTCTTGGCTCGAAGTTCATTTCTATTCCATACTTTTAAAATACTAAGCCATTGTTTTCTAGTATACAGTGTAGCTATGGAAAAGTTCGATTTGTGGGGGTTTTTTTTGTAGGCGATCTGTTTATCTCTAGAAACCTTAGTAATTCGCTCTTTGTCTTTGATATTCTTAAATGTTACCATAGCATCTAGGGGTGTGGGGTTTTGTTGGGTTTTTTGTTGTTATTGTTGTTTTATAATGTATACATCATGCTTGGCACTTTATGAGCACCTGTTCTGGTCAGCGATTCATCTTTAAACTCTTCAAAAGAATTGGCATTGTATGTAGGTAGTGTTCCTAATGGTCCTAGGGGTTTACAGGGACAGAAGTGAAGAGAATTCCAGAGTGTGGTTGGTCATTTCCTCATGTATTTTTATAAACTCCTCACTCTTGTAAGCCTCTTGCTCTGCCCTGCTATTAGCCCCAAAGTCCCCAGCACCACAGACCTGGGCTATAACAGCTGATTTCTGCAGTGAAGGATCTAGCAACAGTTAACCCAAGGCCTCGGAAAAAAGAAGCAATAGGAGAACATAAAAGCTCCTCTCCAACCTGTGCTCTCACTGTGCCCACCGTGTCCTTCTCCGTCCCCATCTCTCCAGCCTGTCCTCCATCTCATCCTCCCAAACAAACAGGAGTTCACCAGCCATTGATGTTCCCCAAGAGGTTCACGCCATTTTTATGTCAGTTTCACAGATCCATGCTTTTTTTCTCACGTGTACAATCTCCAAGGTTAATTTGGGGAGAAAAAGCAACCCATCCTGGCTTACCATGCTAACAGGAAGCCAAAATCAGGTAGTGAAATTGTTTAAGCCGCCTTGTGGTGATATTGACATGCTAACGGTGAGACTTTTAGGCCTGGAAGGGAGGGAAGGTACCTTCACTAGAGCCTGGAGAAGAAAATAAATTCATCCAGATGAGATGTTGCTGGGCCACTTTATTCTCACGGTACTCTGGCTGCAAGTTACTCAAATCTTACGAGATCATCTCCGGGGGAAGACATGACCTGGAGAAGAGTAACATTTAGGGATTCCCTAGAGCAGTGGTCCCCAGTCTTTTTGGCACCAGGGACTGGTTTCATGGGAGACAATTTTTCCACGGACTGGGGCAGGGTAGGGGAGGGGGATGACGAGTGATGGGGGGAGTGGCTGTAAATACAGATGAAGCTTCCCTTCATCGCCACCCACCACTCACCTCCTGCTGTGCAGCTGGTCCCTAACAGGCCACACACCCATAGCAGTTCAGGGCCCCAGAGTGCCATCTAATCAGGTGTCCCCTTGACTGATTCTAAAGATGTATGCAGGTAAGTAAGAGGTTAAATAAAGCTTTCTTTCCCATCACCCACAGTGAATCTCAGAAGCATATCACACATTAAATACCACCAAAATAAGACTATTCTGGATGTACTGTGTTTCTTTATTTTTCGATATCTCCTTGGGTTTTTCATTATCTAAATTGGGATTGCCTTAGGGACTTCAGCGAAGGTCATCATTTAAGTTGCCTTTTAACATGTAAAAGTGCAGGGTGAAATAGTCAAAGGATTATTAATGCCTGCATAGCTCAATGCTGCTGAGTCAACTTGACTTTGATTGAGCCCAAGGACCATTTAGAAATCACAGCCTCTGGGCATTGTCATAGCCCAATGCCCAAAAGACGCTGTCTGGGGCTTCCATTAAACTGACGGATGTCAGGAAAGGGAGTAAAAGTTCTAAAATCTTGCATGACAAATTTGATAGGCCTAAGTTTGTTCTCTTACCTTTTCCAAAGAAAAAGTAAGAGATGTCTAGTCTTTCAAAACAAGCATTAGAAAATCCCAAATCAGAACCACAGAAGAGCCCTTCTAAAAAGCAAACCGTGGGAAATATCAACAGATGATTGTATTGTTTGCAATCAAACTGGATTGATCCAGAAATACTACTTTCACACACTGCCTTTATTATCTGCTTCTCAAACTTTATTCTATCGCATCATCTACCTTTAAAGACAGCTTTACCTACGAGTATTAATTAAATGTGAATGTTAACATGCAGGAAGATTTATAACTTCCTTGGCCTGACAGCTGTGCTGCAGCTGAGATGCATCCGCGAGGATGGATGGCCCAGTCTGCCACACACGAATGATGGCCCACATCTCCAAGTTGCCCAGAGAGTTTTTAAAAGTATTTTGGGGAACTTGCCAGACAAGCCTTTTCCATTCCACCTCCTCACCCCTTTCTAACCACTGCCACCATGATAAAAAGACCACATCTACATGAAGCAGTGTGTAAAATTGGAGTCCGGGTGTGAAAAGCAAAAAAAGGAAAGAGTGAAGACCTCGTGATCAAATGCCAAATTGCAAAGTTCCAAAGAACAAACATTTTGGCCTAGCATACCCCCTACTTGAAACACAGCCAATTTAGGCAAATAGAACGATATATTTTCATATAATCTATCTGTACGGATTTAAGACGGGTCAGAAACACATTTTTTGTCCTGACGGTGGAGCCGGATGACAAAAAGAATGGATGTCAAGACATCTCTGAAATTTCAGAACAGAAAATAGAGAAAACAAATTTGCAACTGACAATCATTTCTGATCATGACATTTCTTATAGTTTCCAACCCCAACTTTTCCCAAACTGCAAGATTTGTCCACATTATGACTTATAGGAGTCACAGGAAAGTATCTTCATTCTGGTTTTGCTATGTATTCAATTTATATAATCAGTGTCTACCTTAATGTGACTTAACTATCCCTTTGTCTTATGGCTTTATTAGCATAACTTGATTAGCATAACTTTACTAAAAGTGCCAGGGTTCTCTTGACCCGGTAAATGACTTGATTGTTCGTTACTGAAAGTTCCAGAAAGACCCATCAGCTCCTCACAAGGAAGCATCAACAATTAGTTTATGATTTGTAAGATTCTCCAATGCCTTGCCTCAAATTTCTTGCTTTGCTGTCTTCACTGATCCTAAACTGTTAAACCTGATCCTTACCAACAGTAATCAAGCTCATGCTTTGAAAGCCCCACCTTAAGCCAAACTTCAAATTCTCGATAAAATCTGGCTTTGCCTTTCTCCCTGGGGACCCTATGGCAACTCTGTGGAGGCAGCCTTCTCCCTTATGGTGGTAAGCAGTAAACACAGTTCTGTCTTATCAACAGACTGCATTGGTGAGATTTGAGAAGCATTCCACAAAAGGGTAATAGTGCTTTGTAGTCATTAAAAGCACTTAGAACAGACAGAGAAAATAATGACATAAATGAAAATTATTTTTCACTTTAATAAAGATTTATGTGCAAGAGAGAGGGAGGTGTTTAAATTGTTAAATGGCAAATATGTGGGTCTTGAACTACAGAATTCTAGACTCTATGCACAGAGAAGAGACGACTTTGAAGAGTTTGAAGTGGAGAAATGACAAAGTAACACTTGTGCTTTGAACAATCAAAACTTGGAGATTTTACAGGAGGAGGGAGAAAATGTATTTACAATGGCACAGGCAAGAGAGATGGTAGCCAGGGCTAAGGTGGGCAGAGGGGATAGGAGAGAAGTAGAACATTCTAGAGACATTTATAGATGGCATCATTGTGGTGTGATGGCTCATTTGAAGGAGGAGTAAGGTGGAAGGAGAAGTCAGATTGGGCAACTGAGAGGTGGATGGAGTCATTTCCTGGATATTGGGCATATTAATTAAAGTAGAACTACCTGTATACACAATAGAAGTTGATAACTGAAATTATTCTCTATGCTACATATTGCACCTAGTTACTCCCTAAAGAGAATCAGATCCATTTTAGACAAAGAAAGTTAAAAAAAAAAAAAGAACAGAAATCAATTACATAAGTTGATTGTCATACCATGTGATAAGAAATCATAAGTTGTTATTAATCATTTTGAATAGAAAATAAGTGACGTAAGATGTTGGCAGTTGCACATTATACAGTAACAGCCTAATAACAGGCTGATCTTGAAAGGCTAGAAGTTCATTTCCTTTTAATTCACCCGGTTTGTGTTTCTTGGTTTATTATTCATACGTTCTTCAAACTTGAATTTCTAAGAGGTTTGTCATAAGGAAAAAGGTCATAATTCTCAGTATGTATTTTGAAAGGAATTGGAATGATTTATTTTATAATGTGACAAACATAGACAAAACGGCATTCTCTCTTGAGATCTTTGAGATTTTCCAAATCCTGTTCAGTGATTTTCACTGTACTTTGAAACAGCATCATGTTTATTATCTGATTTGTTTAAGGGAGAATAAAAGGACAATGTCATTATCAAGAAAACAAATACAATTTCACCTTAGGTTTTATGTGCTTAAAAATGTCTATAGCACCACATTTGCTCCAAAATTACCCATAGGCAAAAAGATAGCAGCAGCAGCAATAATCCCTCTAATCCCCCTACAAAAATAGAACAATTGATATAGCAAAGCAAAAACCTCATGGACAACATTGACAACAAAGTGATAAAATATTCCCATGAGAAGAAAGGGTCAAACCACCAACAGCAATGAGATGCCTGTGCTAACAGTAGTGGGAGGAAGAAGAAAGACAAGGGACTTCCAACAACAGCCTAGAAAGTGAATTGCCAACAGGTACTCACTCCCAAAAGGAAGAGTCTGTTCTCAGCATGGTTGGCACCCACTCCCAAGGGGAATAGTCCACTGTCAGTCCATCTGGCCAGTCCCACAAGAGCAGCCAAAACTGGGACTGGCCTTTGCAAGGCTCCAGATCTCCTGTAAACTCTCTGGTTGCTCAGATCAAAACTCATTTCAAAAGACAAAGAAGTTTTTTGTTATTCCAACAGCTAAAATTCAGGACCAAGATACAACAGTTAATACTTAGACGCACCCAAATACTCAAGGCAGCTTTCCTAACACAGGACAAATCCCCACACCCGAGGAGAAACTGCCAGGCGTTGAATGCAAATGGGACAGAACAGGGATAGAAAAGTGTAAGAAAGAGAAGGGTGAGACCCAGGTGGGAGGGAGAGCAAAGGGAACATATCTCAGAACGTGGTGTGTTCCTCCGATCCAAGTCTATAGATCGGAACACAGCACAGTGACAACAGAAAAGGGAGCCCTAAAGCACTGACGGTAGGGAAGGTCTTCTAGGCATCCTCCCCTTTACGAGCACAGGAAAGCCATGAGCTACAGCAGTGATTGCGGTTGATTCTCACATGATGTAATTTTACAAAAAAATACAATAACGGACAGAGAACACTATTTCTATAGACAATGAAATGATGTCATAATAATATATGTGACAATAAACATCTAGCCTAATATTTCCAAAAGAGCTCAGAGTCTTTGAGAAAATGACAGAAGCTATGGAAGAATGCCACAAATCAGAATTAGAAAATGAGATGACTGGACAAAAGAAAAGTTTGAAAAGGGAGCTGAGAGAATTTAGAAAGAATTAGAAGTAAAAGAAAAAATAATTTCCCAAATGAAGACTGAAGTAGGACGAGCGTAAGAACAAATTAACATCATAAGAAAAAAATAGAAAATAGAATGGGAGGAAAATAAAAAATTGAAACAAAAATAAAGAAAAAGATAAAAAAGGTTGGAGAGAAAGTAATAGATTATGACTTATATATTAGCATACATGTGATAGGAGTTCCCAAAGAAGGAAACCAAAGCACGGAGAGGGAATACAAACTGAAATTATCGTTCAGGAAAATGTTACTGATATAAAGAATATCTGAATCTACATATTTAAAAGCCTCAATAGGTACCTTGGAAAATCAACTCATAGTGGCCAAAATGAGATATGTTTTAGTAAATCCATTGATCTTAAAGAAAGGGGAGGAAAAACCCCAACCCTTTAGACATCAAACCAAATGACCAAGCCACTCATTAGGGAAAGAAAATAAGATTGACAGACTTTTCAATAGGAACATTTTATGCCATAGGAGAATGGAGTAGCATATGTATAATGTGCTACAAATGGTAAATGTAGGCAAGGATTTTTTTATCCAGCCAAACATTCAAGTATAAAATCATACACAACATACATAAACTGTTAGGAATATGCAAGAACCCAGAGAGTACTGTTCTCACGTGCCCTTCCTGAGGACTCTACCATAAAATAACTCAGACAACCAAATGACTGAAGAGGAATTGGCATAGGGATTGGAGGTAGCATTGGATATATATATTTGCAGGTAGAACTAGCACTACATGATGGGTATAAGGGTGACAGTATAGACTATAGTTGTTATATGATACAGTACAACTATAAATAATTGTAACACAATTTTTTAAAAAGGCAAACCATATAAATCGAAGCAAAATGAAATGAATAAACATGATTGTTCATCAAGTTGGCAGCATAAGCATAAAAGAGGAATTATTTCAAGTGACTTTAAAATACAGTAATCTAATGAATCGTCCCTAGGCACGTTCCCTAAAAACAAAGAGAAAATCTTAAACTTAAATTTTAAATCTCAAATTTGCATAATAATATTGGTATTGTTATTCTGAAACTGTTACATATTATATTGGAGAAATCAAATAAATAATCCTGTGCACGTCGATAGGAACCAAGATTGTGGCATGAGAAGGAAAAGATAAAATCAAAGAAAATATTTAAAATTCCATAATGCTAACATTCCAACTGGAAATGTAAAAACTAATAATGTAATTTAAAAATATACACATCTGGACATATGTATCACAGTTCTGTCCTTTAAAAGGGCTTAAAAACAATAATGCAAGTAGCAACAAGCACCCTAGTGTCCAAGTTGTGAAATATTAGTTCTATTTTCCACTAAAAGAAACCGGAGCTGCTTGGAAAAATGGCTAATTCCAGGTCTAAGGCAAGAAATATAAAAGATGAACCTAAAATATTTTGCAATAACAAAATAAGCCAAAGACATCATGTCAGAAGGACTTAAAGAGCCAAAAAAAGAGTCTTCAACTGGCCAAAGGTGGGACAATTTGAACATCAAACAAATATTAAATGCCATTTATTGAAATATGTCAAACATGTTTCAATCCGTTAATAGTATTTTAGTATCAATAATGACACTAAAAAATCTCATTGGTCACATTTGGAAGATGCTATCGCATCAACTCATTATTTTGAAAACTGACAATAGTAAAGTGAAATCAAGCAGTTATCTTGCCTCACGTGTTTGAATTGTACCGTGGGGCAATAAATGATGAGATGAAAATTTGAGAGTATTCTTGCTAATAAAAAAAAAGTAACAGTAATAGAATTAGAACATTACTTTATTTGCAAACCTTAATGAAATAATGGATCATTAATGACTGCTGATATCACAGAGCACCAGCCAGACAGCATGTGCCTCCTGCCGGAAATACCACCACTAAGGAAGCATTCCCATCAAAAAATGAAACCTGAATGATCAAGCCCCTAGTTCTTGCTACCCAGTTTACAGGAAATACAAGAAAAAGAAATATGTTAAATCTTATATTACAGGGATGCAATCAGAACACTGCAAAATATGCGAAGCTCAACAGGTAAGTATCCTAATCTCCTTAAGAAATAAGTTACAATGAAAAAAGAAAGAAGGGGAGAGATGAGAAATCTATAGATAAAAAGAAATTTGAGACATATCAACAAATGGCAGTGTATGGACCTTATTTGGGTCTTAATTCAAACAAACCAACTGTGAAAATAATTATGAGATAATCATACAAATGTGAACACTAATTAAGCAGCTGATAATATTAAGAAATTACTGTTAATGGTTTTGGGTTTAATGATGCTCTGGTTTTATTTTCAAAGAGTGCTTATGCTTTATGGATACATACTAAAATATGTTTGGATCAAAGAATATCATAAGACTTGTTCTGACAAAAAAATGAGCTTGTCTCAAAATAATCTAGTCAGAGAGAAGAGTATAAATGGACCAAAATTGGCCTTGAGTTAATATTAATAATTGTTAAAAGTGAGTGGTTAGACTTAGGGTTTGTTATATTAATACTATTCTTTATACTTTTGTATATCCTTATAATTTTCCATCAGGAGGAGTTTAAAAAACACGCATGGTCCTCCTTTTATTTTTTCATTTCAAATTTATCTCAACCAGTCCATCTACAATAAGTATGTTAGATTAACTTCCCAGGTTGCCAAGCCATTTAAAAATGGGTCCTAAGTTGAAAGAATAAATCATACTATAAGCGTGACATATTTCCCTTGATTTTGTTGTATATCATTTGTCAATGAATTTTAATAAACACTAGGTGGCATAGTGCTTGCTTAACAGGCAAAAGAGAAAATGGATTAGCCCACTGACATGAATAACACCATCTATCAATGCTGTGGCATAGTGACATCACTTTTGAAATCATCCCATTTCTTACTAGATGAAAATATATTCTTTCATTTTAAAATTATAATTTCTGTCTTGGCATTACAAGTTCACCTGAACATCATTTATTAAAACCTCTATGTATGTAATTTTTATTCTTGCATTTTTTTCATCTTTCAGTTTGTTCTAACGTGGCTGCACATGCTGGCAGGAAGAAGCTGAAATTGAACCTTTGAAGTAGGAGAAAGAATTTTATATTCTTCAAACTGGATTGACACAAACTATTCCATATGCTGCAAAACTTAATAGGAAGTAGCTCTGGGACTTTTTTCTCATATCTGCATATTGCTTCTAGCTTTTCATTCTTATATTATTAATTGGTCCTGAATCTTGTTTTAGCTATCTCAATGTTCCTCTAAGCTGATTTTTTCTTAATCAAAATAATATATCATCTATTTTTACAGTGCATGACTAATTTAGGGATTCACTGAGGTTTTAATTCATGGATTGTGATTAAGTATTCAGCTTCAAAAATTCATTATTTTGGACAACAAATAAACTTAATAGCCAGTGATATGGTAGAGAGAACAGGAGTTTGGATGTTTGGAGATCCGCTCTGCCACATGGCATTGGTCCAGCCCACTCAATTCATTTCTCTGGGTCTAGTTCCTTTCCTTCAATCTCTCATTTAATATATATTTACGTAGCTACTAAGTAACCAGATTCATGCTGAAGCCAGGAATACAGTGGTAAATTTGATATCACATCCCCACAATGGTGTCGAGTTGACACTAGAAAGATGTTTAAAAGTTGGCAGGATGAACAGTCAGGGACAGGAGTGTTTTCAGCAAAGATAAATTCAGTGGTGCTTAGGAAAAGAACCAGTATACAATGGGAAAGCATGATTTAAAATGAAGGAGGAAGATAAAAAATAATAAAGAGGCATACCTGCTGAATGGTAGGATTGAATAAAATGAACCATCAGATCATTCCAGTTCTAAATGCTAGAGTAATTATGTAGCTGTTGTTGAATTAGAGAATCCTAGCTTTATCACTTATTATTGCCGGGATCAAATTCTTAGCCTTTCTAACCTTCAGTGTCCTTCTCTGTAGAAGGGTGAGTATACCTACCTCCAGGTTGTTGTGGGTGCTTAAATAAGATAATATATTTAAAGCCTGTGTCTGGTATACACTAACCATTCTGTGTATAAATGAAAATGATTATTGTTAGTGTACACTTTGCCTAATGCCCCTGCATCTATTACCTTATTTTATTTCAACAAAAATCCTAGGAGAGATTTATGAGATTTACAACAGTATTTACTAATTCCTGTTTTACAAATGAGAACACATGAACTCAAAGAGGTGGCATAGGAAATGAATGGTAGAACCAGCCCTTTTTTTCTCATCCACATGGCATTCTTAAGACTATTTTAGTTTCTCTTTGAACAAGTAAGGAGTAATAACACAGACCAGGGACTTGTACAGATTTGTTTATCTTACAGCTCAAGATTTCAGGTTTTCCTTTGGGTTTTCTGTATTATTCCAACTGATCGATCTTATACAGAAGCACTTGCTCTCAAGCTAAGCTTTCTTTTGGAATGTTAAGATTATGAATGTCCTGTCAGTCAATGACCTCTTACAATGAAGACCAGTAAGTGTTTTTAATCATTTTTATGTGCACCATAGTCTCTTCTCTGTCATTCTTCCATTACTTTAGATTTGTGAGCTAAAGCTTTTTTTTACAAGCTATTTCTCAAAAAGTCAGTAAAGCTTCCACTAGAAATTGCCTCAATTGGATGACATACCTCAAATAAAAAGTCACATGATTTTGGACTGTGAGCTCATCAACTCTTGAAAATTTAGTAGAAGTAAGGTCATCCCTAGCCTAGTTTTTAACTTGAATTTCAGATAGTCAAGAAAAACCCAAAAGCTCTTCCAGCTTTTGGAAGTGGAGGAAAAAAGGAGCATTGGCACTAAGGGACATATTGCAACGGTCTATCCAGCATTTAAACACGTTAGAACAGAACTCTCTATTTAAAAATTATTAAATAAAAATTCCTCTCTTTAGCTGCTGGGCAATTGGGTGTGTGGGTACAATGACTTCAACTGAGTTCTTTTCCAGACAGAGTTCTCATTTCATTTCTTGTTTCAGGAGAAACAAGATGTTTTCTTTCCGATGGTAACTCGAAGGAAACATTGAGTTTGTTGGCTTCCATAACTCTGTTAAGGAAACGTTTCTTCTACTATTCACCTAAGATTTGGCTAGGTGTTACATTTGCAGCATATCTAAAGATGTTTCCTAAATATTAGATATTCATTTTGAGTGTGACAAGCGTCCCTTTATTTTATTGAAGTTGTCACTCCTGTTTCCATATAT
>NW_012152951.1:1665521-1667215 GCF_000956105.1 Propithecus coquereli | reverse complement strand
TCAGAGCTTTTGTTCTTTGAAGGAGGGTATAACTAAGACAAAAGATTAATGCTTCTTGAGAAAAATATGTCTAAAGTAAAACAACATCATGCCTAATAACTATCCTCTAGTTATTTTGCCTGCAGTCTTATCACACTCTAATCCATCTATCGTCTTGAAGTTAATTATCTGTCTTAAACACAGATTAGATCACATTACTTCTATAATTTACATAATTGTATTACTTACATAATGATCTGTCTTAAACAAAGATTCAATCATATTACTTCCCTGCTCAGAAATCTTAGATGACACTATTAAAAGATAAACGTCAAGTTCCTAAGCATGGCCTTCAAAGTCCTCCATAAAATATCACTCACCTGTCAGGCCTTCACTCCCTGCCCACCTCCACTGCATCCTCCTCGAATGTAAATTTGTACTGTGTGTTCCTGGACATGCTGTGCCCTTCCCTCTCCACCTTCAAGACTTGTCTCCCTCTCCTCTTTCTAGACCATAACTCTTATTGACCTTCTTTCTGACCTAACATAGTTCCCAGCCTCGGTTAATTTTAAGAAAGTGAATGTGTTAACCATTATCTTTAGGAACTTAATTTTATAACAACAAAACAAATTGATCTACTCATTTTTTTATTATCATTGAAAATTTTTGTTTTACCACTTATTCCCAAGCTCAGCTCAAGAACTGTATCTTTTATCCCCAAATGATCTCCCTTCTGTGATTAATGTTTACTCCCTTGCATATTTGGAAGCAATAGAACTTAAGATTGAGAGGTTTGGCTTTGGAGTCAACTGAATTTGGGTTCAGCCCACTTATTTAATCTCATCTGTAAAATAAGATAATAATACATAAAGCTTTAAAATATGCTTACAGATTCCTTGACAACCTTCCCATGAAGAGGTAGAGTCTATGTACCCTCCTCTTGAAACTACGTAAGTTTGTGACTTGTTTGTAACAAATATCATGAGGGAGAAATGACACTGGGTAACTTCTGAGACTGAGTCAAAAAAAGTTATGCAGCTTCTGCCTTGTTCACTGAAATATTCATTTTTGGAAACTTAAGCTATCATTTAAAAAGTCCACCTAGAACTTGACAAATGAGTTCAGCAAAGTCTCAGATTACAAAATCAATGTATGCAAATCAATAGCATTTCTATGTACTAATAACAGTCAAGCTGAGAGTCGAATCAAGAACTCAATACCATTTATAATAGCTTCAAACTGAATAAAATACCTGGGAATATACTTAACAAAGGAGGTGAAAGATCTCTGCAAGAAGAACTATAAAACACTGATGAAAGAAATTGTAGATGACACAAACAAATACAAAAACATCCCTTGCTCATGAATTGGCAGAAGCAACATTGTTAAAATGTCCACACTGCCCAAAGTGATTTACAGATTCAACACATCTCCATCAAAACACCAATGTCATATTTCACAGATCTAGAAAAAATAATCCTAAGCTTCATTTAGAACCAAAAGAGAGCCCAAATAGCCAAAGCAATATTAAGCAAAAAAGAACAAATCTAGAAGCATCACATTACCTGACTTCAAATTATACTACAAGTCTATAGTAACCAAAGCAGCATGGTACTGGTATAAAAGTAGAGACATAGACCAACAGAACAGAAAAGAGAACCTACAAATAAAACTATCTATCTACAACCACTGATCCTTGACCAAGCAGACAACAA
>NW_012152951.1:1661836-1663986 GCF_000956105.1 Propithecus coquereli | reverse complement strand
CAAACAGTAAATAATTTCATTTCATTTCATACAAAAGATAGAGAAAATGCAGCCTTTAAATTTATCTCTAAAACACTGTCCCAAAGTTCTCTGGGTGCTAGGGGAAAAATCTTTTAATAGAACCAAAAAATAATGAAAAGAGAGGGAAATAAAAGAGGAAGAAACACTTCCACGCGAAAACTGATCTCATGCTTGTTTTTAATTCAAGAAGTACTCTCTGCGGAGAGAAGGTAGAGAGAAGGGTAAATTGTTAAGGGTCCATAGTCCTTTTCCACAGGGGGAAACTCTGGGTGATAACGAGACAGAAATTCTTGACAGGTCTCCCCAAGGACCAGGCCAACAAGCCACTTCAAGTTGAAGCTTTAGAAGCACAACTATAAATGTCTTAGATTTCTCACCCAATAAAATTCTAGGAAAAAGAAGCTAATTTTGCAAGTAGCCAACTCTAACTTCCTATTATATGTGCCTCTAATAAAATGACGAGAAGAGAATTATAAGATGAGAACACTTGAATAGCTACAGCAATGTTTCCAGGTACTCACAGAGAGTTGGTAGATAGATATTACCTTGAGCTGTCTGCAACTTTCTGTTTTTAAATGATTTAAGAGACCTTTAAGCACAAAAAGTACCATTGAAATAGTTACCGAGAGTACTACCAACGCTGTCCCGTAAGAGATGTCTCTGCCGTTATACCCAGCAGTCCTGCTATGTCTTGTGGAATATGTATAAATAAGGAATATTATCTAGAGAGGATTGGCATTGGTAGATTGAAGACCCAGTGAAAATGGGAAGAAAAATCTCTGGCCAGGGCAGGCAAAGTAATGAGGAGAAGAGGAGAAACAAGATATTGGCCACCAGTGAAAGTGATTAGGTGTGATGTTAGATCATTTCCAAAGATGGCCACCAACAATTATCCCTGTCCTTGTACGTGTGTTCCACTCCTTCCATCAAGAGGTAGAATCTATCTCCCTTCCGCTTGAACTTGGGCTGGACTACTAACTTGCTTTGGCTAAGCAAAGCAACAGAAGTGATGGGACTTCACCTAACCGGGATTTCTGAGCCATGGCCTTTAAATACCTTGTATTAAATAGCTTCCACTTTCACTTTCTCGGAAGCCATTCACCCGTGTAAAGAAGCTCAGGCTAGACCACAACATGGTGAGAGACCACAAGGAGAAAAAGAGGTACAGTCAATCCCCAGCCAATCCCGTCACCCAACTGAGGTACCAGCTGCATGAAAGAAGCCATCTTGAATGTTCTAGCCTCAGCAGAGCTCCCAGCTGAAGGCAGCTACATGAGTGACCACAGCCAACACTAGGTGGAACAGAAGAACATCTCCATTGAACTCAGAGAACAGAGAATTGTGAGAATAGGTGGCTGTTGTTTTAAAACAGTTTTTAATAATAGAGAGATGAATAACTGAAACTAGGTTTCCTGTCCCCAGTGAAAATGAAGAGATCGTTTGAGAACGTATGTGTCTTGAGTGATGAGTAGACCAGATGTGTGGACAAACTTCTCCTGGAAAGTGGTTAATAAAGAGGTAGCCATCCAAGCAACCAGAAAATGGTTGCCAGTTCTTTTTTTTTTTTATTTCAGGATATGGGGGTATGAACATATTGGTTACATGTTGTGACTGTGCCATACCCAAACCATGATTTGAGGCATGCCCTTTCCCCCCTACAACACTCACCATGTCCATTAGTTGTGAGTTTACCCACCCCCAATCCCTGAAGAATATTACTACTGTATGAGCACCATAGTGTTGATCAGTTAGTGCCAATTTGATGGCAAGTAAATGTGGTGCCTATTCTTCCATTCTTGTGATACCTCACAAGAATTGGAGAATGGGCTCAAGTTCTATCCAGGAAAATATAAGAGGTGCTAGATTACTGTCATTTCTTATAGTTGAGTAGTATTCCATTGTATACATATACCACATTTTATTAATCCACTGGCAGATCTGCCAATGGATTATATGCCAATCCATGAATCTGCCCATCATGAATCGACAGGCACTTGGGTTGTTTCCACATCCTTGCAATAGTAAATTGTGCTGCCATAAACATTTGGGTGCAGATGTCTTTATTACAGAATGTCTTTAGTTCCTTTGGGCAGATGCCTAATAATGCTATTGCTGGATCAAATGGTATT
>NW_012152951.1:1657003-1661505 GCF_000956105.1 Propithecus coquereli | reverse complement strand
GATCAGGTCCCATTTAATTATTTTTGTTGCTGCTATGATTGCTTTGGGGGTCTTCTTCATAAATTCCTTGCCTAGGCCGATGTCTGAAAGGGCCTTCCCTACATTTTCTTCTAGGATTTTTAAGGTTTCATGCCTTAGGTTTAAGTCTGTTATCCATCATGAATTGATTTTTGTAACAGGTGAGAGGTGGGGTTCCAGTTTCAATCTTCTGCATGTAGTTATCCAGTTTTCCCAGCACCATTTATTAAAAAGAGATTCTTTTCCCCAGTGTATATTTTTGTCTGCTTTGTCAAAGATTAGGTTACCATATGCAGATGGTTTCATCTCTGGATTCTCAGTCCTGCTCCAAAGGTCTATATCTCTGTTTTTGTGCCAGTACCATGCTGTTTTAGTTACTATAGCCTGGTAGTACGGCTTGAAGTCTGGTAGACTGCTACCTCCCAGTTGTTCTTTTTGCTTAAGATTGCTTTGGCTATTCAAGATCTTTTCTGGTTCCATACAAAGCGTAGAATTATTTTTTCTAGATCTGTAAAGAATGATGATGGTACTTTGATAGGGATTGCATTAATTCTGTAGATCACTTTAGGTAGTATGGACATTTTAACAATGTTGATTCTGCCAATCCATGAGCAAGGTAGATTTTTCCATCTGTTTACATCTTCTACAATTTCTTTCATTAATGTTTCGTAGTTGTTCCTGTATATGTCTCTCACCTCTTTCGTTAAATATATTCCTAGATATTTAATTTTCTTTGATGCTATTGTAAAAGGTATTGCATTTTTATTTAAATTTCAGCTTGACTATTATTGGAGTATATTAATGCCTCTGATTTGTGTGTATTGATTTTGTATCCTGAGACTTTGCCGAATTCATTTATCAATTCCAGGAGTCTCTTGGTTGAATCCTTGTGGTTTTCTAGATATAATATCATATCATCAGTAAAGAGTTAGAGTTTGATCTCTTCTGCCCCCATTTGGATGCCCTTAATTCCCCTCTCTTGTCTAATTGTTCTAGCAAGGACTTCCAGCACTATGTTGAATAGAAGTGGAGACAGTGGGCAACCTTGTCTGGCTCCAGTTCTAAGTGGGAATGGTTTCAATATTTCCCCATTCAGTATGATATTGGCTGTGGGTTTATCATAAATGTCCTTGATAATTTTAAGGTATGTTCCATCTATGCCAATTTTGTTAAGAGTTTTTATGATAAAGGTGTGCTGGACTTTGTCAAATGCTTTTTCTGCATCTATTGAGAGAATCATATGGTCTTTGTTCTTGCTTTTATTTATTAGGTGAATAGCATTTATAGATTTGCGTATGTTGAACCAGCCTTACATCTCTGGTATAAAGCCCACCTGGTCATGGTGAATTATTTTTTTGATATGCTGCTGGATTCGATTTGCTAAAATTTTGATGAGGATTTTTGCAGCTATATTCATGGGGGATATTGGTCTGTAGTTTTCTTTTTCATTCATTTCCTGTATTGTTCTTATGGTTTCTTTATGCTGTGTTTCTATTTTCTCTTCAATTCCATTGAGTTTTCTTACAAACCATATTCGGAATTCTTCCTCTGTCAGTTTAATCATATTGTGTACGTTGGTATCTATTGATGAAGATCGAATATTTTCTTTTGGGCATGACTTTTCTCTCTGGTCTTTCATGTTTCATGTGTTCTTTTGCTGATTCTTTTTCATCAGGCTACTTTGTCAAGAACTGGGGGTACTGGGATTGGTTTATGGCCTTAACTGCCAGTCCCCAAATGGACATTCCTTGACAGTGCTGGGGAGATGCGCTCTGGTCCTGTATTGCCTTAGAGGGGTTTTAGCCTATTGGGTTATCTCTGACCTGTTATCTTCACCTCTTGCCAAAGGAGATTAGTGAGTTTGGACCCCTTGCTTAGACTCCCAGGTGTTGGATCACTCCTGTGTGTGACTCCACTGCCCTTCACTAGTTTGAGATGGAAGACATTGTGTTGGGCTATGGAGTTACCCTCTCTTTTGTTGCTTGTAGTTTGTGTGGAGGAGTTGATGATCAAGGTATTCCAATACCTTTGTATTGGGCTCTAAACCCCCGAATGGGGTATACAAGTGCCCCAGTCTTTGGGAAATGCCTTGCCACTCCCAAGGGTTACTTGAGCCCTGTTGCCACTTTAGGTGGGGTGAGAAGAGCAAAAGGTACCTGTGAGCCTAAAAGCGTATACTTCTGTGGTTGCTTGATTTGCTGCTAGGGGAGAGCTGCTAATAGGTTATTCAGGGCTCTTTCGCCACACTTGCAACGCAGCTCCAGGTGGGGGGGTGTCAACTGGTGCAACTGCTAAGGACTCTGGCCCAGATTTTCCTTCCCAGACCACAAGACCCAAAGCTGGCAGCGGTCTGGGCGCCAAGGACGAGCCCTAGTGTTATGATCGTATCAGATGATCAAAACCAACCTGCTGGACCGAGTCAAAAATCTGTCCCCTTTTGCTTAGTTCCAAGGCCCCACGGATTCAAGCCAGTCACACAGGGAAAGCGACTTTTCTCCCTTCTCCCTGCCACCAAGGGTGGAGTCTGCCCTCCTGGCTGGGGGAGGGGCTTTGGCTGAGACCGCTGCATGTCCCGGCCCAGAAAACATCTTCTCTTACTTCTCTCCTCCTCCACAGGCAGGGTCTGCCCTGCCGGAGGGGAAGTCAAGCCACCAGGCTGGGGGAGGGGCACCGCCTGAGGCCACCGGGCTTCTCCGCCAGGGAAGTGGCCACTCTCCTTACTCCACCCCTCCAAGGGCAGGGTTTGTCTAGTCGATAGGAAGTGCATCCTGCCGCAGGCTGCTGGAGAACCTTGCCCAAGGCCACCGGGGGTCTCAGGCCAGAAAGCGGCCTCCTTGGCTACTCTGCCCTTCCAGGGATAGGGTCTCTCCCTTTAGCACGAAACACCAGCGGCCACTTCAGGGTAAAGGGCCGTCTAAGGCCGGGGCAACTCAGCCCAGAAAGTGGCTTCTCTCCTCACTCTTTCCCTTAAAGGGCGGGGTTTGACCGGCAGGGCCGGGGCAGTGGCGCCGCCTGAGACTGCCGCCTGGGCCCGCCCTGCTGGGCTGGGGAAGCGGTGGCGCCACAGCGTTTCTAGTCTATGGACCCCCAAAATGGCGGCTGCCCACCCACAGAGAGCCAGCGCTGGAGGCGACTGCTCGGGGGGCGGCGGGCGCTGGGTTTGGCAGGCTGTCTCCGTGAGCCGCCGGCTGTCCCCACTGTGGCACGTCAGTCCAGCAGGGGGTCCTGCCCTCTCTGTCCCGCCCTGCGCCAGCCGAATCTTGGGCGGTTTCCAGGGGCAGAGCCTCCCTTTCCGCGTTCCCCTCCCTTGTTCGGTCCCGGCGGCCGCCAGAGGCGAGAGCCTGTCCCCAAACTCCCTGCTGCGGACCCGGCAATGTCCGCTCAGACCAGTCCCTCCCCGGCCCGTGCGGACCCGGCACAGAGCACCGGAGAGTCCGAAATGTTTCCCGCTCATTTCTCTTCTCCACACAGCCCCTCAGCCCGTCAGCCCCGCCACCGCCTCGCGCTGACTTCAGACCCCTCCCCGCCTGAGCGGACGTGGAGGTCGGTGGAGGAGGAGTCGTCCTCCTGTGGCTCAGCCACGCTGCCCCGGCCGGCGGACAGCGCGGCCGTGCCTCGCTCTAGTCCCTGCTGAATTTCCCGCGCTCGCCACACTTTGTGGTAGATTCTCCAATTTACCTTGTTTTTTTTTTTCCAGCGCTGCCTGTCCCGCGCTGCTTCTCTGCAGATTCACGATTCTGTTCCTGTGGGAGAGCGAGCCACTCGTGTGGAGCTGTCCGCGTTCGTCACCTCCTGCTCCGGGAGCGGAGAGCCGGGACGTCGCCCCTAATCCGCCATCTTCCCGCCCCCTCTCAGGTACGCATCCGGTTGCCGGTTCTGACGGGACGAGTGAAGGGCAGACCAATTGAGACAGAGGTGAAGGATTCTCCTGACACTTCTAAACTCAGGACATGTGGCAGAATCCCGGAAAGCTGAATGATACAACCGGGAACAATGGCTTCCCCAGGTGTCTCATTCCAGCCAGGGCGGGGGTCGGGGAGGGGAAGGAGGGAATAAAATCGCGGTTTATTGGGAGGTGCGAGGAATACAGACAGGTGACGGGGGAAACTGATACAGAGAAGTGAGGGCAGCCAAAGTTTGTAGCCAGTTACCAGAGCTGGTGACTGGCAATCTCTGGGAGAACTCTGCAAATACACCTCACAGTGATCCACGCCAAGCCACGAGAAAGATGGAATGAATGAACACGTTGATGAAAACATAAACATACACACACACATAGACACTGATGGTTTTCCAGCAGTGCTGGAAACAGAGTGGGCTATGTTTTTTGATATATTCCAGAAAACTAATTGCTGAAGGCAAAGTAACAAATGCATTGATTGCGACTCACGTGTGAGATTCACAGACATTCTCGGTGAAATAGAAGCCACAAACTGTGATCTTTGCCAAGTGAGCAGCCAGACAGCAGCACCCTTATCCCAGAA
>NW_012152951.1:1653131-1654298 GCF_000956105.1 Propithecus coquereli | reverse complement strand
ATTCCATGGTATACATATACCACATTTTATTAATCCACTCATGTATTGATGGACACTTGGGTTGTTTCCACATCTTTGCAATTGTGAATTGTGCCGCTATAAACATTCGGGTGCAGGTGTCTTTCTTATACAGTATCATTTGTTCTTTTGGGTAGATGCCCAGTAATGGGATTGCTGGATCGAAGGGTGCTTCTACTTGTATCTCTTGAAGGTATCTCCATATTGCTTTCCACAGAGGTTGCACTAGTTTGCAGTAGTTCCTATCTCTCCTCATCTACGCCAACATTTATTGTTTTGGGACTTTTTGATAAAGGTCAGTCTCACTGGAGAGAAGTGATATCTCATTGTGGTTTTGATTTGCATTTCCCTGATGATTAGAGATGTTGAGTCGAGTGCATTTTTAAATCCTAGATTGGTTTCTTCCTTTATTCCCTAATCTCAGTGTCACTGTCAAGTCTACATATACTCACAGAATTAAAATGATTGTATTATAATACCCATCTAAAGAATATTTTTACTAGCATGATAATTTTGCCACCTTTAGACACAAATAAAGTTATTATACCTCTTTCATTTTCAAATTAAGTACTTAAATACCCACTTGTCCAGAACTGCCCAAGAATTTTGGAAATTTCTTCAATCTAAAGTGGCCAATCTGGCTTCCAAATAGCAGGTGGACAGAAAACTATGCATCTGATCAGTCCCTACTCTCATCACCATTGTTTGTGTTGCTGCCAGATAGTTTCTTGAAGACCCTGTGCTGTTGTCCACTGTTTGAATGACTCCTCTGCTCAGGCCACAGAATTTCCTAAAACAGAGAGATTCCTCTCTCAATGGTACTCTATGACAGGGCTCTTCTGACTATAGTTCCTTTATTTGCATTCATCTGCTCAGACATTGTGCCCCAAGCCCTTCCAGGCTAGCAGAGGCAGGAGAGATTTCCAGCCTCATCCAAAGGTTGCACTGGAACCAACAAGCAAGGTCCTATGTTGACTTGTGGCCACACGTCCAGACACTCCCTTCCTGGTGTGAGTTCCATCTTGGAAATTCCTGGTGTCTTTGCAAGCCAGCCAGACATCCCTCAGCACCACTGCGGTCCTCAAAGGAGTCCTTTAGTAACAGAAACAATAATAACAGCTAACACTTAAGAGTTAGTTACGGTCGGGC
>NW_012152951.1:1651696-1653081 GCF_000956105.1 Propithecus coquereli | reverse complement strand
GATGCTATCTACAAGGCTTTGCAGTCATTATATAATACGTGTAGGAACTTTTTTACAGGTGGCAAAAAAGAAAGATTAAGAAACTGGCCTGTGGTCTCATAACCAAAAAAAAAAATATCGTGGGGCTTCAAAGCTTATCTTCACAGTGTTAACCTAAAATAAGAATATTGGTTGCTTTTACAACACTAGAGAAGATTTCCTTTTTTGTATTCTAGAGCATCAGTTTGATAGTGTTGCTAATGATTTAGGATCAAGATCACTAATTCTACACATTTTGCTACATTTTAAAGATAGTATATGAAAACCAGAGTTATGTTAGCAAAAATTCTTAAATTTGTAATGTCAACATTTCAGGAAATCTTCAACTGGGATAAACGGAAGCACTAATAGTGTACATTTTTTATTAAATAATTTTAATTAGCAGTAAATGCTCATTATGTGATATTCAAACAACAGAAGAGAGTTGTAAAAGACATCAGTCCTACCCAGAGATGGTACAACATTTCAACAGCTGTATAGAAGTATAGCTCTTTTGCAATGAGCCTAAGAGATTATTTAGTCCAGTTCCTATCTTGAGTAGCTAAGGTATTTTTTATCAAGTAAGGTTAAGTGATTTTCCTGGATCACCTGGTCACTAAGTGGCAGAGAGCAGATAAGAATCTCAGTCTCTTTGCTCCTCTTGTACTTTTCCTTTCTGCACATGGTACCTCCTTTTAAATTCAATGTAGCAAGAGGATCTAGCCTGCCCAGAAGTCACTTATCACCTGCTAACCAAAGTAAACACATAAGCCCCATAAGGGATGCTTGCAAGTTACAGACAAGCCAAAAATGTGTAGCTTTTCAAACGAATTTGAAAAGCAAGAATGTCCCTTTGGAGGACAAGCTTCAACTTGATCAAACCCAGAGTCTATAAGATAGGTGACTATGAGTTGTCTCAGCCTACCTTCCCCATTGTCACACTTCGGATATGACTTACTGTCACTTCGGAAAGCATCTGTTTTATGGTTGTAATTTCTGCATCTGTTTCTGGAAGTTGTAGGAGAGAATTTGAATTAATTTTGGATTAGCGATACCACTGCAGGGGACTAGAAAATGGTTTGCAGTATTTTAAAACAAGGGCTAATGTGAAATTACTCATAAAACAAGTCTCGAGTGTATTTTTTTTTTATTTCAGCATATTATGCGGGTACAGATGTTTAGGTTACGTATGTTGCCCCTATCCCCCTCTCCCCGCCAAGTCTGAGCCTGAAATATGTCCATCCTTCGGGTGGTGTGCATTGCACTCTTTATGTATGCATATACCCATCCCCTCCTCCCTCCTCCCACCTCCTCCTTCCCCCCTCTCCCCTGCTCAACATCCAATAGATGTTATTCTTATATGTGCA
>NW_012152951.1:1637467-1650229 GCF_000956105.1 Propithecus coquereli | reverse complement strand
TCGCTTAAGCCCAGGAGTTTGAGGTTGCTGTGAGCTAGGCTGACGCCATGGCACTCTAGCCCAGAAAGAAAGTGAGACTCTGTCTCAAAAAAAAAGAAAAAAAAGAAAAAAAAGTTAGTTTAAAGCACTTTGTTCATTTCATCTTCATAGAAACTCTATGAAGTAAATAATAATTTTTGCCCCATCTTTCTGATGAAGGAACAGAGATCTTGAAAGGGAAAGTAGCACAGCTAATAACTAGCAGGGGGGATTTGAACCTAGAAAGTCTGGCTCCAGAGGCTGTGCTTGTAAATACATCTCCCTTGAATTCAAAAAGAAAGAGATTGAAGTCTCTTTGCTTCCTGGAAGTTCCCCGAGCCCTGTGTAAGGTTGTCCCTCCCTCTCCACCCCACTTCCACCCCAACACCTACAGAGCAGAGATTTTGTCAAACAAGAAAAGGTACGGTGTGATCTATTCCATAGAGCAATTAGGTACCCACGTGTCCAGGTATACAGAGGCCAACCAAGTGATCCTTTAAAGAATAAAAAAGAATTTTAAAAAATCACCTTCAAAGGTGATTTTTGGTCTCCACCTGGATGAGAAGTTTCTGGAAACTTTTAAAACAATAGTTCATAACAGGGCCTTCATGAACTTGGATGGAGAAAAAGAATTGAATCGTCCTTTTTGCTATCCTTTAACTGAAAGCTAGCATTGTCTTCAGTTATAAATGTTGGTAGCAAACTACAATGGTATTAGCAATACCTGTGACTTTGTGACCAATTGAGATCACATCTATTTTCTTATCACAACAGTTTGCAGGTATCTCAAAACATGCTCAAACACCAGTGATTACTTTTAAATTCAGTTGCTCCAAGACTTATTGATACATCTTATGTTAAGACATGAATAAAGAAGCATCTGTATTGCTAGATTGAAAGCATATTTTAATAGTTTGGTTACTGTATTTCAATATAATAACAACCTATATTCAAAGATTGGTCTACTCAAATGTTTCCCAAAGTGTATTTTGCAGAACATAACTCTTAGAATGTGCTCTAAGAAAAAGGGCTCACTGGAGAAAAAAACATGGAAAATATTCTTGTAAATTCACAATTCATATTAGTGTGTTAAAATCTTAGAGAAGTCCTGCAATAGAGAATCTTGTTTAACTTTGTTGTTACTCAGTGTTTCCCAAGCTTATTTGACCATAAGACGTCTTTTACCTTGAATCCATAATACCATTGAGCTATCCGCTGCCACGATCGAATTCTCTCTGCTCGCAGCTACCTTGGAAAACAGCTCCAAGTGTCAGGAGGTTTGGAGTGCAGCAGCTTGTTCACGTAGAGGTGTTGGCTCGATGCATGAAACAACTGGGCCCCAGTCTGTTCTGGCTCGTGACTTACCTCTGAGTGCAATTCACATTAGCAACTGTGATCCACGAAGCCATTCAGCCCCTTGGTTAAATGATTTGGATCTAAATGTTGCTTTTAATGGCTTCTAATTTTACTCGTAAAATTTTTCAATCATAAAAATCCTCATTTTTAGTACTAAATTGGAAATTTTGTCAGCAAATAGCTTAATCTACAGTCACTAAGGCGATTTCAAAGAGCCCCTTCCATCTGGCCAGCTCTTTTGCTCCTAGGCCTGCCAAGACCACACCATAAACCCAATTTTTCAATTTGGAATGCGGGAGTCAGCTGCTTCCATACTTGGTGCCCATCCAGCTCATGCAGTCTCTTGGCTCCTCGTCTTATGTGCATGCGTATCTGTCCTCCCCCACCGGAGGTAGGTCCTTTAAGGGTGAACATTATACTGTAGACTCTATATCCCCCCTACATGTCATGGTTTGAATGTATGTGTTCTCCCTAAGTTTGTATGTTGGAACTTCAACCCCAAGATGGTGGCATTGAGAAGTGGGGCCTTTTGGGAACGTGATTAAGTCATAAGGGCTCTGGCCTTGTGAATGGGATTAATGCCCTTATGAAAGAGGTTTCAGACAGCTGCCTGGCCCTTCCATCCCTCCCACCACATGAGGACTCGGCATTTGTCCCCTCTGGAGGACACAGCAACAGAGCACCATCTTGGAAGCAGAGAGTAGTCGTCACCAGACACCTAATCTGCTGGCACCTTAATCTAGTCTCTCCATTCTGCCTCTTACTTATTTGTTGACTGCTCCTCAACACCACCCTGCTGCCAGCCTTCATTCTCTCTTCCCAGCAGTAGTAGTAGTAGCAGTAGTAGTAGTGGTAGAAGTAGTATAATGGTTACTTTTATATACCAACCTGACTGGGCCACAGGGTGCCCAGATATTGGGTCACACATGACTCTGGATGTGTCTGTGAGGGTGTTTCTGGGTGAGATTAGCATTTAGATAGGTAGACTGACTAAAGCAGTTGCCCTCCCTGATGTGGGCAGGCCTCATCCAATCTGTTGAAGGTCTGAACAGAATGAAAAGGCGGGACCCTCCTGTGAGTAAGAGAGAATCCCTTCTCCCTGAATGCCAGAGCTGGGACATTGGTCGTTTCCTGCCTTCGGAGTCAAACTGAAATATCAGCTCTTCCTGGATGTCAAGCCCACCGGACTTTGGACTGGAACTCACACCATTGGTTTTCCTGGTTCTCGGGCCTTCAGACTCAGATGGGAATTGTACCACCAGCCCCTCTGGGTTTCCAATGTGCCACCTTCAGATCTGGGGACTTGTCAGCCTCCACAATAATCACATGAGCCAATTTCTTTTTATAAACCTCTCTCTTTCTATCTACACACACACACACAGAGGGATATATACATTCTATTGGTCTGTTTCTCAGCAGAACCCTGACTTAATATAAGTAGCCTCCTAATCACCTTCTCAGGGCCACTGCCTCCCTGCCTATTCCATTTTCCACAGAGCATCCAGAGTGATCTCAAGCCACATATCTGATCGTGGCACCACCCTGCCCAAAGTCCTTTAGAGGCTTCCCATTCATCTCAGGAAAATAACCCAAATCCTCAACAAAGGCTGCATGGTCCGCCCCACAGGGCCCCTGCATTTGGCCGTAGCCACCTTAGGCTTCTTTTTGTTCAAATGCTCTAAGCTCTTCCTGCCTCTGAAGCTTTGCACATTCCGTTTCCTCTGCCTGAAATAGTGTTTCTTCCACCCTGTAGGATACTAACTCTAATTCATCCTTTATTGCCTCAGCCCAAGGAAATTTCCACAACTTCCCAAACCTGCAATTCTAGGACAAAGGTCCTATTATACATTGCATGCTACATTTTTCTCTCTGACCATGCATGTTACTAAAGGTTACTTATGTACTGATTTGCTTAATGTCTCTTCCACCACTGGTCTGCTATTCCATGCCTGTTGTGGGGGTCTCTCCAATGCTTCCAGGGACTGCACACAAGAAGCCCCCCAGTAATTACTTGTTAACAAAAATCAATGAATATGCCATTCTCGATAAACCCATATAAATAAAATAACACAAATAAATATAAAAGGATAGCCAAGCACATTATTTTTTCTTGTTGAAAATAAAAGGAAAATCCTTTAAGTACCAGAACATACGCCCACTACAATGCCTCTCCCTTAATATCAGACTTAATAACGGTATTTAAATTTACTTTGCGAAAGTGTAATGCTTTATTTTAAAACCCTGAATTAGCATTTTAATACATAATAATATGTGATCCCTACTAATTAGGTTGCAATGTAAAAACTCTTTAATTTCTTCATATAATACCATGGGTGCCCGCAGGATTGAAGGAGGGAGATGCAGGTTCCAGCTGATATAGAAGGGAAGAGAGATGGCAAGTAGAGAAATATCAGCAGAACTCATAAAGTGCCACCCTCAAGTGCTTCCAGAAAGCACAAAGGAGATGCCAACACAGACTCCCAGAACAGGCTGGGAAGGTTTCGAGAGGGACCGGACTACATTATGCCATTTAGGGGCATATATTAGTGAAATAAGATCTTCATTTATTTTTTAAAATCTTATTTTATACATGATTCACATCTTCAGACAGCAGAAATAAGATCTTTAATGTCACTACATTTATATTGTGAGTTCTGGGGAAATTTGGGTTCCATATTTAAAATACCTGGCCCGTCATGCCTGAAAAAATTTTAATTTGATCACTTTTGAATGACCTCAGTGATTTGATTATTTTCACCGGAAAAGGCTAATAAAGCCAGATGTCTGTACTGAAGTTCCCCTTTAGATTGTCTTCCGCCGAGATCCTGTTTTGAAACTGTATTGTAGGCAACAGCTGAGAAGATTGTAAAAATTCGAGGTGCGGAGCCCAGCCCCGGAGACTTTGACCCCATGGGTCTCAAGGGGGTGCCAGAGAACAAGCATCTCGACAAGCTCAAGGCGTTTCTGATGTGGACGATCCACTGACCACGGTTTGAGAAACACTGATGTAGAACCTGTGAATAGATTTGTGATAACGCTGCTTTAAAACTACCATGCATGGGATATTACGGTATTAAACTGTAAATAAAAAAAGTCTTCAAGAAAACACCTAAAACCCTGGGTGATGGAATTCTTAGCAATCTCTATTTTCTTTTGTACTTTTCTATATTTCTTGATTTTTCTGTTGAGATGCAGATTTTGTAAGACCAGAAAGCATTGTTTTAAACAATAATGAGTATATGTCATCTTGTATTTAGTATTATGGGCCACTCACATTAACGAACAAAACACAGAAAATATCCAAAGCAAATACACTAAAACACTGGAGGTAGTAAGAGACCTTGGTGGAGAAAGAGATTTTTTTTCTCCTTCCTTTACCTTTTAGTACTTTACTCACTTTTTTTCTTTTTATGGGAGAAGATTAACTTATTTTAAAAATATAATAAGGATGTTTTCTATCCGAAGAGTTATCTTCCCTTCTCAAACCATTTCATAGAGGACCTGACAGTTTTGACAGAAGTAATACCAAGTCCCCAGTGAAATTCCTGCTCAGGCGGCGACAATAAACCAGGGGAGAACCGTGAAGACCGAGAAATTGTTTCGATTTATGTGTGTCCCCAGCCTCCCCTTTTTCTGTCTCTCCCTCTTGCACTGGCCTAAGCTCTCCCACCCCACTCCAGATTTCCAGGCATAGTCTCGTCCTACTTTTAAGTCCCTTGTCCCTGTCCAAACAAACGTCATTCATTTTTATCTTCAAATTATTCACACTGAAGTGTCAACTCTCTCATGGAGACCCCTGTGCTCAGAGAAAACCCACCTGTCCCACCCCCTTTAACTCTACATTTCCTTGCTTCCTTTTGCAGAAATAATGACGGGTCCAGAATGTCACCCCAACACCCACAGCCTGGCCCCCACTGGTGGCCCTGAGAATACAGTGTTCATCCCATTCTACCCTTTACCTCTTGCTCAGCCCACAAGCAGCCCCAGGCTCCTGGGCCACACTTGCATCTTGCGTTCCAATAATCCCACAGTTCTGCACGTGCCTTTTTTGTCCTGCCTCTTGACTCCTGTTTATCTCCTAAAAACCCTTCCGCTATCTCTTCGGAACTTATGGTCCATTCATTAGCACAATCCACTAAGCCTCAACCTCTCTCTAAATACAATCAGTTCTGCTATGATGCAACGTGGATGTTACTATTAATAAAAATCACTGTTCTGTTCAAAATCACCCTATAAAAACCATAGAGTTTATGGGGGAAAGTAACACTGGGGCACAATGCCCAAAAACTTCATCAGTGACACATCAAAAAAAAACGATGCTAACCGAATAAAAGCAATAGCAGAGTGTTACACATGTTAAATGGTTAAGAAGTATATCATAAAAAAAATATGGCACTTTATCTTGAAAGAGACCTCAGGTGTGCCTTTGGAAGTGGGTCACAAGGAAATGAAACCAGAATTCAATAAGAATAAAGCAACAAGGAAATCCCCCAAATAACTGAAATGGTATAGTATATTTCTTAGTATGCCATGGGTCAAAGAAGAAATTACAACGGAAATTAGAAAATGTTTTTAACTAAATGATAATAAAAAACATGATATATCAAGATTTCTAGTCTGCAACTAAAGCAGTGTTTAGAGGAAAAGTTACATAGCATTAAATGCACATATTAGAAATAGAATATTCAAAGTCAACGATCTAAACTTTCACCTCAAAATAAACTCAAAGAAACTAAAGAAGGGAAATAAGAGATAAAAGAAGAAACTTACGAAATAGAAAAAAAAAAATGATGAGAAAATCAACAAACAACAAACCAAAGTTGGTTTTTTGAAGGATTAGTAAAACCAATAATCCTTCGAAAGAAAAGAAGGAGAAAAAACACCTATAACCGCTATCACAAATGAATAAAAGAACATCATTATGGATCCTATGACTTTAAAGAATTCCTAAGTAGCCAATATGAAAAACTTTTTATCAATACATTTGAGAAATTCCCTAGAAATGGACAAATTGCTTTAAAAATACAACTTTGTAAAAGTAGCACAAGAAGAAATAGAAACTCTTGAGAGTGTGTATCTGTTAAAGACATTTGTTACCGTATATTAGGCAGTTGAAAGTGTTGGTTGAAAGAATGAAATGTCTGCATTTTTATACCTTATAGTCCTAAATGTGGAATTAAAGGTTTTCTTTCTAATTAAAGGAGTGATTTGTGGTGGCCAACAAATGGGAGAAAGCATGGCCTTCTAGAACTTGCTCTCCAAATCAAGGTGGTCCTTCCTGATTCACGCTGGCAGGCACTTCCTCAACAAAGTGGGGGCTCCGGGGATGGCAGGGTGACCACTAATCTTCTTCTACTTTTCCCTTCTCTTGTTCTTCCTCTTGTCACTTTGTCAGTAAACTCTCACATACTGGCGTACCCAACCTAGGCCAGTGTTTAGCAGGGGCGTACCTAGCATATTTGACACCAAGAGCATGACATTTTTCTAACACACCTTCTATGTGCCAAAACTACTTTCACTAATAGACATGTAATGAAACAAATCATAGTAATGGCCAGAAAAACACACAGTGAAAAATTTCTTTGAACTCCCTCTATGTGATTATGCCAGAAAAACATTGACAATAAAAATTAAACTCGATATCATAATACAAACAAGGAAAAATATAATGAATTAATCCTTTTTAATTGGATTTATATTTTTATCTTGAAAATGGGGGAAACATATTTACATACTGTTCAATCTCAGTAATGAACAAACAACATGTTGTTTTAAAATCAAGATGACTTCATCAATATTGGTTTTGTCTGCACATTCAAGCAGTAGATGAATAAGTCTCTCAATCTGTGCTCACAGGTGATCAAAGCAGACTTTATAAATTTTAGTTTTTAAAAGTTTCTTTCGCATAAAGCAACAGATACACAAATAGTTAGGAAAAGTCTTAAAGACAAAGGTAAGTTTGGCAGAGGATTTTTAAAATTTCTTTTCACAATAAATTCCAGAAATTGCAATACTATCTATGTGTTAGTTTCTTCAGGATAGACTCTTTCAAATGTACCAAAGTTAAGAACCCGTAAACAAAATCCCACAGTAAAGAAATCTTAAACAAAATTAAATCTCAAGTGGTCACATAGAACGACAGACTCAAGCAATTCAATTTCTGTTTTCTTGCCTTCACAGTCACTATGCTAGCATTCTTTATTTTTAATCCACTGTTCAGACACAAGAATATGTAGTTTCACAGGGTCTGGAGGCCTAAACTGCACCTGAAGTGAGCTCCAACAATTCTAAACCACGAAAACTTACTCTCAAAACAAACATTGTGTAGCTGAGTCTACGTCCATCTCAATCCAGGTGCAATTATACAACTGGACATTCTCCAAGTGAACTTCTATGTAGACATCAGTGTGTATTAAAAAATACGTTAAAATTTGCTTATTTAAAGTATTCATTTATAGCACTGAAACTCAAAAAGAAACCACAATTGTTTAGACCCTAGACCAATAAAAAAAATTGGGGGAGCAGGGCATTTTATCAATACCTTGGTTTTAAATTGCTCTTCCAGGGTGATAATGATCAGTTTTAATTTTGTTTTTCACTTCTCTAGAGACAATGCATCCTTTTATTGCCTGTTCCTGAGGCTGATTGCTCTTCAGAGAAAATGTTTACAGTGCCCTGTCAAAGTCAAATAAAAATATAGAGATGAAGCAAAACATTTTATTTGGGAAAACACAATTGCAACTCGAGGCATACACACAGGCCAGAGTGATCTTCGATACATCTGAAAAGCAAAGAGAAGGTTGAGGGTGTTATGAGAAAGAGAAATGTTACTTCTTATTTTGAAAGAAAGCTCGTTGGCACCAGAGAGGCTTCTGGGAGCTGGCAAGCTCTGATTGGTGAGCGACGGCGGAAGCTAAAACTCATCTTAGAGTCACGGCAGGTCGTTTCAGCAGCTACTAGGTAAAACTCTCTAAGGGGTTACAGCAGGTGGTTTCAGCAGCTGAGCTTGCAGATAATTCTCGAAGCAGGTGCTACGTGCCCTGAGTGTTTTTTTACCTGTTGACCTTGACGCTGATTTAGTTGTGTATGACAAGAATAACTCAATTCATATAATCGGTTTTCACAGCACTCTCCTGTCCTTTAGTGTCAGGGTCCTCTGACCCTCTCCACCCACCTGAGCATGCAGAGAGCGAGTCAAAGCTTCTTGGCACCAAGTTTCACTGCCCAGCATCCTGGGACAGGACCAGCGTGAGGAACTTCAGCCCTTGAGTGAGAGTTCAGGAAAAATGTTGAGGGAACTCAGGACCACACCTCTCGGAGTGGGTTTGTCTGATGATTTGGACAGAAAAGGGAGCTTGGCATGAGACGAAACAGCAATTTGATTCTGATGATAGACACTGGAGAACTCAGAAAATGAAAAAAGGAAAACAACAGTTGAAAAATGGCTCTTTGTGCAAATGACACCAATTCCATTCAGTCATGTGAACAAATAGCCATTTTCACTAATCGCCACGCAGCATATTAACAATGATCCACATCACCACATATGTGTCAGATTAAGTCGATTTAATTGGGCAATGAGTGCTCTATCATCACAGTTTATAGCTCGTTTAGCCTAACCTAGCCTGTCTGCCCATAGGTTTAAAGAATTTCATGGAACATTAGTCCCACGATTTTTTTTTTTTTCCTCCCAGTAAAATCTGGATGTGAGGAAGCTCTGGGCTTTCCACCGTTGGGAACTTAATCACTGTTCTCCACTTTTGTTTACAAGTCACTCTCCACAGCCGTCCATTGCAACCACCGCTGTGCATCCATCTGTTAGGATTCAGGCTAACTTCGAGAAACAACGTGGAAACTTCCAATGTTTCAACAAGAAACTGTTTGGTATTGTTTCACGATAATTAATCAAGAAGGCAACACAAGGAGCTCTGCCCTCTGCAATGCATACATTGTTATCCATCAATTAAGGTGATTATAAACTATCGCACACTGAGCCACATGTATGACAACAATAGGTCCCAGATTTCCCAAATATCTGGATTTCAAATATTCTGTTCCCCAATTTTTGGCTCAGAAAACATGGTTTCTGTACCCAGGGCTCGTGGTTGTCCAGTTCTACATTACCTGTGTTAGGGTACCTAAGATGACAATGCAGATTTTGTGCAGTAGAGGGCAAGGTGCTCTGTAGTACTGTCCAATGTTAAGCCTTCATTGGAGAGAGCAGGGTGGTGGTGTCGGTGGACAAGGCCCCAGGCCACCCTGATGGCTGACATCACAGGAGCTGGACCAAACCTCCTCCACAAGCAGGCCTGGCTGCATCCACTCAACTGCTGTTTCAGAATGTTCCCTCTTTCCAAACAAAGGAATGGTTGGGAAATGATGGTCTCTTATGACAGCAACAGGCAACAACGTATTCGCTTTCTAGTGCTACTGTAACAAATTACCACAAACGTATGGCTTGAAACAGCACATATTTATGGTCTTCAATTCTGGAGATCAGAAGTCCAAAGTAGATGGGTAGGGCTTTCTTCCTTCCGGAAGCTCTAAGAGACAATCTCTTTCCTTGACTTTTCCAGTTTTCAGATGCAGCCAGTATTCCTCAGCCCTTGGTCCCGGCCTCACTCTGACCTCTGCTTCCATTGTCACATCTCGACAGGTTCTCCCATCCCCTTTTGTCCTTAAGGACCCTTGTAGTAGTTACATCAGCCCACTTGGATAATCCCGGATAATTTCCCCAGCTTAAAACGTTCAGTCTGACCACATCTTCAGTGTCTCTTTTGCTGCAAGGTAACATATTCCCAGGTTCCCGGATTAGAATGTGGACATCTTGGCGGGGAGGCGAGGAGGAAGAGGATGCTTATCACAGTGACACAATGATCCTGACACCGTGCCCACTGTGGAAGAGCATTCCAGATACAATGTTAATTTAAGTGAGATATACAATTGAAATTACGTGGCATATAAAAATGTACACATGGAATAGAAAATCAAGGTTAAATGTGGAAAAAGTTCTGTAAAAATAGTTGGATTAGAGATGCTCCCCCCTGCCAATCACTCCTCATCTGGAGAATATACCACTTTTATTTAATGGTATATTCTGGGGGAAAATAAAAAGATTTCACATTTATCAGAGCATACGAAGAATGATAGTACTTAAAATTGAGAAATAGTAAATATGTGTTCTTTATCTCAACAAATAATTAAAAATTCCATTTCCCTTCCTAATTTGTCATGAAATGGGAAATAAATAAATGAATAAGAGCAAAAACAAGATTGGTTTGGTCCAATGGAAGAATAATTATCACTTCAATTTATGTTCATGATTTAGCCAAGTAAAAAAGGATAGTTTAGTTATTTCGATATTAAAAGAGAAAGAAAAGATAATATATAAATCTAGAAACCTAACTCATTACTGATCCTTTGGAAGTTTTGTGTTTATAGTCTAAATGTAATTGTTATCAATTTTTATAACAGCTCTCTTGAGATATAATTCATAGTTCATAAAATTCACACTTATAAAGTATACAATTCTAGATTTTGAGTACATTCACAGAGTTGTTCAAGTAACACCCTTAATTTTACAACATTTCATCACCCTGAAATAACCCATATGCATTAGCAGTTGTCTCTCATTGCCTCTTCCCCCAGCCCCTGGCAACCACTAATCTATTAATACTGTATGTGTCTATGAATTTACCTAATCTGGACATTTCATATAAATGGAATCATACAATATGTGACCTTTGTGACTGGCTTCTCTTACTTAGCATAATGTTTTCAAAGTTCATCCATGTTGTAGCATGGATCAATGTTTCATTCCTTTTTAGGGCCCAGTAATATTTCAGTGTGTACATATGCCTCCTTTTATTTATCCATTCATCTATTTGATGGACATTCAGGGTGTTTCTACTTTTTGGCTATTATGTATAATGCTGCTATGAACATTTGTATACAAGTTTTTGTGTGACATAGTTTTCATTTCTCTTAGGTACATACCTAGGAGTTGAATTACTGGGTCCTGTGGTAATTTTATGTTTAACATTTTGAGAAATTGCCAAACTGTTTTCCAAAGTAGCTGCACCATTTTACAACACCACCAACAACATATGAGGTGTCCAATTTTTAGACATCCTTGCCAACACTTGTTATTGTCCGTTTTTTAAAATTATAGTCATCCTAGTGGGTGTGAACTGGTATCTCATTGTGGTTTTGATTTGCATTTCCCTAATCACAATGATGTTGAAAAATTTTTTCATGCGGTTATTGGCCATTTGTATATCTTTTTTTGGGGGGGGGAGAAATGTCTATTCAAATTCTCTGCACATTTTAAATATTGAGCTACTTTTTGTTGTTGAGTTGTAAGAGTTCTTTATATATTCTGAATACAAGTCTCTAATCAGAGATATGATTTACAAATAATTTCCCATTCTGTGGATATGTTATTAATTCTTTAAAACCAAACACACCCTATGTTTGCTTATTCAAGATTATAACACCAGAAAACTTCCTCTGCATATTATTCCTTTTGCACTTGTATTTTTCTCTCCATTTCTTTCTTTCTAAAGTCCAATGTCCCCATTCTAAAATTATTTAACAAGTGATTGTCAAAGACAAATACTACCTTGACACTGAATACATAGTGGAACTCCTCTCTTCAAAGCACTTACTCTTTTTATCCTGCACTGCAATTTTTATTTCTTTATATCCATGACCAACCCAAAAATGAAGGGTTTTCTAATAAATGCCCTCAGCTTTTTGTCTCTTACTCGTAAAATCAAGGATAATGCTCCAACTTGGAGCTCTAGGTAGTCCCCACAGATTGCTTCTGTCAAAATTCACAACAACCAGCGATGAACTTCCTGCTCTATTTAAAGACTGCTTTTCTCTTTTTTTCCTGCTGTCAATACTTGCTGCTGTGCTTTTCAAACATGAAAATCTTTTTAGGAGGCATAATCCTTAATTGTGCAAGTGATAATCTCTTGTCTAGGCTGTTTCAGCATTTTAATAAGCCAGAAGTTTATATCAAAGGGAACATCAAAATAATTGTCCTGGAATAAAACAGACATTACTCCCCTGTGACTATGATTATCATTCATTTTACACAATATTACTTTTTCTCTTTCTTTCTTTCATTCTTTCTTTCCATCTTCAGAAAGCCATTGACATGCTATCAAATCACATCACTTATTTCTTTCGCTGGCTTTTCCTATGAGAAGATAACCTAACCTGACCTGAGTTTTTCAACCTGCTTTTAATGCATTTTCATTCTTTGGGTCTTTCTTAAAACCTAAACTGTTCCCATTTAAGGTCCTCTTCTAATACTCTTAGGAGACATTTTGATAAAGTGTTTTTCAGGGCAAAATGCAATCTTACTCTGAAATGGGAGTT
>NW_012152951.1:1635055-1636892 GCF_000956105.1 Propithecus coquereli | reverse complement strand
TGCCCAGCATCCCATCACCATCAAATTGGTATTAACTGATCAACACATAAATGCACATATAAGAAAAATGTTTTTAAGACTGAAAGGAAATACACCAAAGTACTAATGTGGTTGAGGGTGCACATCATTCTCTTTCTGCTTGCCAGTAATTCACCTTCTCACATTTTAATATCTCTGAGACTGAGACGTCCCTTGCAATTGCTCTCAGCCATGCAGGGCTTGCAACCTAGTTATCATTGTCTGTGGATGTGCAGCCAAATTGCCAACCAGGTGCCAACAGCTTGGAAGACTGTCCCAGAGTCAAGAGTGGAACTCTTATTTAAGAAATGCTGCATCGACAACACCCTTTTTGGCACAGAGAATAATATCCTTTGGAAGACATGAACCTTGATGATTTTGTGTTAAAAATCACTTAGAGGAATTGGACTACAAGCTGAAGAAGTTTCAGTAATACCCAAACCAATTTGTTTTGTTCCTATGTCTTTGAGCATTCTTATGTAGGCATTAGAATGATATATAACTTTTTTAAATCTTAGCAAAAATAGGCCTAAAAGAATGTTCTGTTTAAAAAGCCTTTTTAAAAATAAAACATTTAAGTGATAAGAAAGCATTGGGAATAGTATATTTTGAAGACATTTTTTTCCATAGCAGTAAACTAATGGTGCATACAAACTCTGGCATCTTGGATTTGGCTGTAAGTAACATACTCTAAATGACAGTTGTTTAAATGAAATAGAAATTTATTTCTCTATTGCATAACTATTGGTGGGTGAGTGGTCTGGGGCTGGTAAAGTGACTCCTTGACAAGGACACCTAGAGACGCGGCTTCTTCAGTCCTCTTACTCAGCCATCCCAGGGTATTCCTCTTGTCTACATAGCTCACCTCCATACTTATATTCTAAGAGGTAGGAAAAACAAAGAGAGAAAAGGAAATGCCCTCTCCCTTTAGGATACATCCTAGAAGCTGCACACAACACTTCCCTGAGCCTAGGCGCATGGACCCACCTAGCTAGCTGCAAGGGAGGCTGGGAATATCTCTATTCTACATTAGGTGTGAGCAAACATTTTCTGTTATGGGTTAGGCAGTAAATATTTCAAGCTTTTCAGGCCACATAACATTTCCACTGAATATTCTTTGTTTGTTTGTTTTTAAACCCCTTACAAATGTAAAAATCATTCTTAGCTTGCTGGTCATACAAAAACAGACAAAAGGCTGGATTTGGCCCACGGGACAGTTTGCCAACCCCTTGTTCTAGACAGTCGTGTGTACATCTGCTAATCTAGAGTTCCATGACCATTGGGGACTGGAGGGAAGATACATTAACAAACAACCAGCTATCTCTGTCAAAGCATATATTCATTTTATGATGTTTTTAAAAATTTTAGACTACCACTTATTTGAAATAATGGGGAACATGCTTATAAATTTAAAAGGCAAATACAAAGTTTATTGTATATTTGTAAGGCTCCAAATTAAAAACAAATAACTTAGGAATGGAAAGAAACCTGGAAGAAAATTAACTAAAACATTTATATGAACTCTTTGGTTGATTTGATTCTGAGTTATTTCATATCATGTAACTTAGGAATGGAAAGAAACCTGGAAGAAAATTAACTAAAACATTTATATGAACTCTTTGGTTGATTTGATTCTGAGTTATTTCATATCATGTATCTGCCTCTTTGTCTGAAGTTTAACAATTTGATTATGATAAGCACATATTATTAATACTATTTAAATGCAAGCTTTTGTTAGAGAATAAAAAATTACTAATAGTTTAGACTATCCCTTTCACAAACTTTTATTGTTCAACTAATGTGATTTATGACATAGTAA